>NC_056726.1:1076511353-1076518853 GCF_019279795.1 Protopterus annectens | reverse complement strand
CATATATCCAGATAGACTAGCCTGGTCAACAAATGTAAAATAAATAAATAAAATAAACACTCTTCATCTTTAACCTGAAAGCTTTGTTCTTTTGATTAAACTACGCTACTCAGTTTTTTATTCTGTTGCGCTTTTTGTTCGAGCTGTGTTTCACTTAAATCCGTGATTGATTTGTTTGAAATCTCACAGCTGTAACATGGAACTCGATCAGACATTGTATCTCTCACATAACACAGGAGTAACAATGTACATATTTATGCTTTTGGTTGTGTGATGAATGGCACTGCTCTGCTGGCAGCCTGTGTGGCTCAGTGGACTAGAGAAGTTAGCATGAGTGATGGTGTTGATGGTTCTAATCTGGAAGCATTCACATCTTTTGCATATGTGGTATTATTATGTTATTGCTTTCACAGACTGTCATACCTCTCAACCTCTCAGTGCAAGAAATCTGGACAAAGCCATAAAGAACTGGGGTTGCTAGAATAAAATGTTTTGCATTATTATATATTGTCTGAAAGCTATAAAGTCTGAAACTGAAATATTTGTCTTTATTTAATATTACTTAGTGATATCAGTATTCAATAATGTACCAGAAAACCACACATTTTATGAGAATCAGACCAAAAATATGAGGCAAAAATCTGGACATTCTGCAAACAGCTGTACAATTGAGAGGTATACAGACTGTCATTCTGTGCGTAGTGTAACATTATAAACCTCAGATGTATATTAAGTACAGCAGACAGCTGGGGAATGCTGTGCACATTTTTATTTTATTTATTTATTTTATTTTATTTGCAGTTTGTTAACCGGGAAAGTCCATTGGACCAAGATGAGCCCTTTTTCAATAGAGGCCCAGGGAGAAAAGCTCCACGTACAGACATACAAAGCAAAAATCAACAGAAATTAGTACAAAATATTACACAATTTAAAACAAGTAAAAAACATATTGATATAGGTTCATAGGTTCATAGGTAAGTACTAGGCTATCTGCCCAAGGGCATTTATAAGACTAGCCAGAATGTGTTGCCCCCCCCCCCCTTAGATTAGTTCCCTGTGCCTCTGTCCAGAAGAGCCATTAGTTCCCTGCACCACTGTCCAGCAGAGTCACTGCAGTGAACCCCGGGGTAAATGTTCTGTTTCCCATCCACCCATCAAGGTTTCTCTTGAAGAGTGTTAGTGAGTGGCTCTGCCTGATGTATATTGGAATCCTGTTCTAAAGCATGGGGAGTCTCTGGGACAGGAATCTATCCCTCCAGCATGTCCAATTTATCATTGTGGTGAGGTTTATACCTCTAGAGCATGTGGCTCTAAAGGATTTGTTTTTTTTTTTTAGGTGGAGCATTTCACATCAATTCTGGGTTGGACATGGCTGTTAGAAAAATATGTATTTAAATATATGTGAAGTGCTAGTTTAAAAGCAAAGTAGTATGTAATGCATTTTATTCTATTAATGATATAACAAAAAGGATGAATTCATGTGTAACTGCAAGAAGTTTTGAAACTGCAGTGTGGCTTGTAGCAAGTTGACCTCTGACCCTGGCAGTTGCTAGCTCAGCAAGTATTAATGTTTATGCTTTTCACAAGTGATTATCTGCTGGGTCAGGAAATTAAATGTGTGAAATAATGAAATCTTCTGCTCTTTCCTGCTGGGATGATTTGGCCTTGTGTATGTGTTACTAGATAACATGCAGCTGTTGGGAAAATGTTACAGGGGAACAAAGAAGTGTATTAGAAGACTGAATCTGCTATTGTATTCGAACTAGTCTGAAGCCTTGAAAAAGTAACTTTACAGAAAGACATTATGTCTGACCAGGTGGTAAGCAAGGCCGTATTGTTACCAGAGGAAAACTTTTTAAAATATACAGCATCAGCAATAACTAATGAATAGAACACTGTAAGCTAAGGTGATGTAGATGCCCTGTGACATATCACGTCAGTAAGGTGGGCACAATTTGAATGTAAAGACTATAAAAATTGTGTATTTCCTGTTTCATGTCAGACAAAATTCTGTACTTGTATGTTTTTTGCCTCCTGGTGTACACTAGTAAACTTGAACTTGAACCTCCTGTCTATTGATCTCTTGATTTTATTTAACAATGGCCTTGTATGTCAGGCAGAGATCACCTCTGAGTAAGCGGTATGCAACCGAGTACAGCTGGAGTTTCTTGAGTCGGGCTGCATAGGGCATCTGGTTGAGGCCAGTAATCCTCTTGGTGAGGTACTTTTGTGGTCTTTCCAGCTGTAGCAAGTGTCTTGTAAGGTACATCCCAAATGGGGCGCTGTATTCTATGATGCGTCAAATGAGTGATGAGTAGAGAGGCACAATAACCTCTTTTGTTCTAGATGCAAACCCTTTTGTGATTAGGTGGTCCACATAGAAGGATTTTCTAACCACCTTGGCAATATGATTATCAAAGGAGAGATTACTATCTGCTTGGATCCCCAGATCCCTTATTACATTTTCTGTATTTAGGGAACTACCACCTATGTGGTAGTTCGCAGGTACTTTGTTTTTTCCATAGGGGATGACTATGCACCTTTTGGCAATTAGCTTGAGGCCATGATTTTTACACCAGGTATCCATCTCAGTGAGACTCATCTTTAGAGTGTCTGTATCACCCAGAGAATCAGTTATGGCCCCTAGTTTGCAGTCTTCTGTGAGCTTGGTCAGCCATAGCCTTCCTATGCTTGCCTGTACCTCTGGGAAGTATATACCGAACAGGAGGGGTCCTAGGATTGAGCCCTGGGGGATGCCACTTGTAACCGGTTTAGAGTTGGACATAGAGCCTGCAACTCTCACCATGTGATATAGGAGTTTATGTTCAAGCTGGTGAGCTTGTCTATAATACTAGAATGGGGAATGGTGTCAAAAGCCTTTGCAAGGTCTAGGTAGGCTTTGTGGACCTCCTTTCCCTTGTCTAATGCCTTGGTAACCATCTCAAAAAAGTCCACCAGGTTTAGGAGGCATGATCTGCCCTTAACAAAGCAAAACTGGGTAGGGTCCAAGGTTTGGATGTTCCCAATGTCTCTGTTAATGAGTTCCATGATGATGCGTTCCATAGCTTTGCAGACCAGGCTAGTCAGGCTTATAGGGAGATAATTCCCGGGGTCCTTTGTGGCTCCACCTTTGTGGAGCGGAATAACTGTTGCTGTGCGCCACTCTGTGGGTATGTAGCCTGTAGAGAGGCTCAGTTTGAACAGTGTGCTTAGTTGAGGGGTTAGTTCATTTTGGAGCTCTTGTAGAACACAGCCTGGGACACCATCCAGTCCCATTGAAGCTGTGTTTTTGGCTTTGGATAGGGCTATTTTAACCTGTGTGTTGGTGACTGATGGGGCCCTACATTCTTCTGGTATGGTTATGGGCCCTTTAGGGGGTGAGAGGGAAGTGAAGTTTGCACTAAACCTGTCTGCCAGAATGTTGGCAATATCAGTTGGTTCAGTGTATTTTGTGCCATTCTGTGCTAACTCAGTGCAGATCTGAGAGTTTCCACTTAGGTTCTTGACATAGCTAAAAAAACGCTTTGTGGTTATCTTTCAAGTCATTGCCAATTTTTCTTTTGAAACTAGCCTTGGACGATTTAATGAGGGATCATAGTTTAGGGATCTCTTTCCTTCTTGGGATTTTCCTCTTTTCTGTACTAGTTTCCTCCTTCTGTTGTATAGCTTGTTTATGGCAGGGGTCCACCAGACTGGTTTCCTTTTCTTGGAGGAGTGAGTCTTGGTTTTATTTGGGATAGCATGATCCATGCATTCCTGCAGATGCTCACTGAGTGCCTTTGTAAAGGTTTCAGCAGCTTGGACAGCCTTGTCCTTTAGCATGGGGGCTATGAACCTTTCCACCTCAGTCTTAAGTAGTGTGAAGTTTGCTTTTTAAATGTTTTTCATGGTAGTTTCTTTGATTGGGGGAGGGGAGGAATGTGGATATCCAGAGTGATTAGTCTATGGACTGATTTAACTAGCGAGGAGTTGACCTCTGATGTGGAACACTGGTTTCCCATGTTGGTGATGACCAGGTCCAGTATGTTGTTCCCTCTGGTGGGGGTGTTGACAAGTTGATCCAGGGCGTTCGAGTTTATAAATTCTAGGAAGCGTTAGGCAAGGGAGTTAGTACTTGAGTAGTTCTCCCAGTTTATGTTTGGGTAATTTAAATCACCCAGTATTAGGGTGTTTGGTAGGGCCTTCATATTTCCTAGTATCTCCAGAAATGTGGAATGGGGTCCTGGGCCATGGTGGGTGACCTGTAGCAAGCTACAATTTGGATTGCAGTTTTGCCCATTGTTACTTGCACATGGATGATCTCTGATGCATTGTGCTGCACCACTAACCTGGGGGTGTGGGTATCCTTGATGAATATGGATACACCCGTACCTTTTGTGTTTCGGTCCAAGTTCTGTGGCCGAAAGTTATGGTTTGAGTTATTGCCTAGTAGTGCTGGGGTGCTCTCAGGAGCCTTAAACCAGGTTTCTGTTACTGCACAGATGTCGATGTTCTCCATACTGAGGAGTGCCTCGAGTGTGTGCATTTTGAGGTTTAGACTTCTGGCGTTGAGTAGCATTACCCTCAGTTTTTGGATACTTGTGCTATTTATGGTGGTGGGTTTGTCTTTTGAGCCTTGCCTAAAAAAGGCACTATGGGGGCGGCAAGAGCCTTGGCAAGTATTCAAAAGCCTAAGGGTGACAGGTGCAAGCCATCTCTTGTGAAGCAATGTGGCTTGTTGAGCATGTCATCCCAAGCGGACAGATACTGGATCCCCTTTGAATGACACCAGAAACTTAGCCAACTGGTGAAATTGATAATTTTTTCTTTATACTGTGGCATCATTCTTGGTGAGCGAAAAACAAAAAGACAGCTTGAAACACCAAAGCAAATTCTCTCTCAGTTTAGTTCTCTTTCAGTTTAATGAAGTGCATTTCGTGTTGCACATGTGGCAAGACTTCATCAGAAACTGAACAAACTTCAACACAAACAAAATATATACACACCCTTTTGGTCACAAGACAGTTCTAATTAAAATCTTGTGTCTTAAACACACATCCACATTATTGCTACTTAAAACATTTTTTAAAAACAAATATGACTGACAATTTTTAGAACATCTCAACCCTTCCCTTCCCTTCCTTCAGAATTTTTTACCTCTAATGGTATTAGAAATATATATACAAAATTACATGTACTAACAATACTATATCTCAAATTATTATGTTGACTCTCGAAATATAATATTACTTAGTTAACTAAGAAGTCAGAAACTTACATATCCAAGTCAAAAGAAGTAAGTTACAAAAAAGTTACAGGAAATATTCAAAAGTCCAGAATACAGCAAAGCCTGTATAAGGGACTATTCTAGGTTAGGAAAGGCGAGAAACAAAGATTTTTTTTGTTTTTTCTTTCTTTTTTTCAGAAAAACAGCAGAAGAAGTACAGTAAATTCAATACACAGGCTAGCGCACTTGAGTGGGCAGCCTCAACAGTTAAATGCAAACAAACAAACTTTAAAAAAGTGCAGGTAATGTAAAAACACAGAAAACAGGCTTAGAACAAGTAAATCAGCAGTTTAAACTCACTTTTCGGCGAGGAAGGACAGTCGCACAGGTAGTAACAGAAAAATTATACTTTTATCTTGAAAGCAGTCACTCTTTTCATTTCTCTGCTGCTAGCACCACTCTGCAGGACCACGAGGAGCTGTTGCTGAGTAGGATAAGCGAAAAAAAGTGCAAAAGCAGGTTTTTATGCAGGGAACTTTAAAGAGCTAGAAATGGCCCAAAACGGCCAATTAACTATAAGATTCTTGTGCTGAGGTCACTCCTTCAGGGACAGATAGGCTGCTCAAGGCTCCCCACTCCCACTGGTGAGCAAAGAAACATCCCTCCATCCAAGTAAGGACATGGGCACCACAGGAAATATTCAAAAGTCCAGAATACAGCAAAGCCTGTATAAGGGACTATTCTAGGTTAGGAAAGGCGGGAAACAAGGATTTTTATGTTTTTTTTTCTTTTTTCAGAAAAACAGCAGGAGAAGTAAAGTAAATTCAATACACAGGCTAGCACACTTTAGTGGGCAGCCTCAACAGTTAAATGCACACAAACAAACTTTAAAAAAGTGCAGGTACTGTAAAAACACAGAAAATAGGCTTAGAACAAATGAATCAGCAGTTTAAACTCGCTTTTCAGTGAAGAAGGATGGTCGCACAGGTAGTAACAGAAAAATTATACTTTTATCTTGAAAGCAGTCACTCTTTTCATTTCTCTGCTGCTAGCGCCGCTCTGCAGGACCACAAGTAGCTGTTGCTGAGTCGGATAAGCAAAAAGAAATGCGGCAAAGCAGGTTTTTATTCAGGGAACTTTAAAGAGCTAGAAATGTCCCAAAATGGCCAATTAACTACAAGATTCTTGTGCTGAGGTCACTCATTCAGGGACAGATAGGCAGCTCAAGGCGCCCCACTCCCACTGGTGAGCAAAGGAACTTCCCTCTATCCAAGTAAGGAAATGGGCAACACAGGCACTATTCAAAAGTCCAGAATATAGCAAAGCCTGTATGAGGGACTATTCTAGGTTAGGAAAAGTGGGAAACAAGGATATCTTTTTTTTGTTTTTTTTCTGAAAAACAGCAGGAGTAGTACAGCAAACTCAATACACAGGCTAGCACACTTGAGTGGGCAGCCTCAACAGTTAAATGCAAACAAACAAACGTTAAAATAGTGCAGGTATTATAAAAACAAAGAAAAAAAGGCTTAGAACAAGTAAATCAGCAGTTTAAACTAGCTTTTCGGCGAGGAAGGAAGGTCGCACAGGAGTAACAGAAAAATTATACTTTTATCATGAAAGCAGTCACTCTTTTCATTTATCTGCTGCTAGCACCACTCTGCAGGACCACGAGTAGCTGTTGCTGAGTAGGATAAGTGAAAAAAATGTGCCAAAGCGGGTTTCTATGCAGTGAACTTTAAAGAGCTAGAAATGGCCCAAAACGGACAATTAACTACAAGATTTTTGTGCTAAGGTAACTCTTTCAGGGACAGATAGGCTGCTCAAGGCTCCCCACTCCCACTGGTAAGCAAATAAACTTCCCTCTATCCAAGTAAGGAAATGGGCAACACAGGAACTATTCAAAAGTCCAGAATACGGCGTGGCCAAGGATGAACACAGGATAGCAGCAGATTTCTTCAGCTCCACCAATTTCATTACATTGACAGGAATTAATTACTTAAAAAATTAATTCTTGAAGTAATTTTCTTTCTAAATATGTTTGTTTTATATAGTTCTTGAACTATATCTAAAAAGAAAGGAAATCTTAATAATATTCCTGTCAGAAATTACTTTGGAAATTTTCCTGTCAGTTTATCAGTCTGAAATGAGTTCCAGTAAGACAAATTCTCAAGACTCCAGCATCAAGAAAGAACTTCAGTCTCTGATAATTATAGTCCAGCAACTTACTGCTATGATGGATAAAATGGATACTAAAATAGACACTTTCATAGAAAAACTACAAAACAAATAGACTT
>NC_056726.1:1076501353-1076506353 GCF_019279795.1 Protopterus annectens | reverse complement strand
AACATTTATACAAAGGAACGTTGGCTTATATTAAGGTAGGAACATATGTTTCACAAAAAATACCCATTCTTAAAGGTAAAAAACAAGGATGTCCACTTTCTCCACTATTATTCACTTTAGTAATGGAGCCTTGGGCTAATTTGATCAGAAACAGTACTGACATAGAGGGTTTTGAAATAGATGAAAATACAACATCCAAAATTCAACTTTTTGCAGATGATGATCTAATTACATCAGCAGGATCTAATTCTTCTATACAGTCTCTATTTGATAACATGATGAATTTTAAAAGTATTTCTGGTTTAATATTCAATGAAGAAAAACTAAAATACTACCTATATATACGAAAAAATATTCTCATTAGTGATTTTACTAGATATGTACCCAATTCAGGTCAGATAACTTATTTAGGTATAATACTATCTAAAGATATTAAATCTATTATATATAATAATTATAATACCTGTTTTCTTAATATACAAAATCTTTTTAATACCTGGAATAATATGTTTTTTACTATGGAGGAGAGACTTACAATTATTAAAATGATAATATTCCCCAAGATTTTATACTTAATACAATCAACAATACTTCCACCTACAAAAATAATTATCAAGAAACTGAACACACTAATGTTAAATTTCTTATGGGCATCTAATAGACCTAGGATTGCATTAAAGAAACATACTAATAGCTGGTCTCAAGGGGGTATTTCTTTTCCAGACTTTAATTTATATACTATCTCTTCTATTGTAAAAGTTATTACTTTATTAATAGATCAGTCATATGTCACAAAATGGAAAGATTATTGGGAGCTAATTAGTATACACTTCATGAAAATCTCCTTAACACATAAAAATATGATTGTAAATAACTCCATGTTATGGTTACTAAAGGAATTTTGTACTTCACCTATTACACCTAAACATATGGTTTGTTACCCATTAAATATTATTATTAGTTATCGTAACTTTATATTCATGCACCCTAAGTATAGGGAATGGAATTTTATTGTATTTCCTATAATGTATACTCAGGGTATGCTTTTGTCATCTACTTCTGAAGGAACTCATTTAGCTATAGATAATGATCTAAAGTACTGGTATTAGTTGATATCTGATAATAAAGTTAAAATCTAGATTTCTTAAAACAAGAATTTGATCTAAGAGAAACTTGCTGGTTAGAGGTTCAGACCTTTAGACAACATCTCATTAATAAAATAGATTTAATGTCTATAACTGTTAAATAATCTATTCCAACACTGATTGATTACTTGATATTAAATTTACAACATAAAGTTTCTGATAAAGGTAAACTTTCATACATACATAAAGTTATCAGACAAGAAACGTTTTACAATGTAGATTCATACTGGAATTATTTCACTTCTATTAATGGGGACCCACCAAATCAACAAGATAAACAATATATATTGGAATCTGCTTATAGAACTACGTCTTCCATTGTCTGGAGACTTTATACATGGAAATTTTACATAGATCTTTTTATACACCTTTGATGATGAATAAAATAAATAATAAAGATAATCTATGTAAGAGATGTAATGTAGAAATTAATGCTGACTGGGCTCATATGTTTTATGACTGTATAAAATTGAAAGAATACTGGAAGTCAGTTAATGAATTTTTGCAGGCTCTTTTTACAGATAATTTCATTATTTCTAAATCTCTTATATTATTCAACACACCTGTACCTCAAAGTGTTAAAAGGTTAAGCTTCCCTTGTTATGGTCTATTCTAGCAGTGGCTAGGAAAATAATAACTAGAAATTGGATTTCAGATACACCTCCTTCGTTCAATGAATTTAAAAATGTTATGAATATAGTGTGCCATATGGAAATAAACACAATTAGGACTAGAACAAACAGAAAAACATCTTATTTTATTGTATGGGATAATTTACAAAATTTGTTAAAAAAATTTTAATTTCAATAGCATGGTATTTTAGTTTAATTAATTGATCTGATTGTAGTGGATGTCTTTGTAAATACTTTAGGTGTTTTGTTGAATATTATAATAATACCTATTTTAATTACTTGTATAAAATTGTTATGATATTTCTCTTATATGTTAAAACAATAAACCTGTTTTGAAAAAAAAAAAAAAGTCCAGAATACAGCAAAGCCTGTATAAGAGACTATTCTAGGTTAGGAAAGGCGGGAAACAAGGATTTTTTTTTGGTTTTTATTTCTTTGTTTCGCCAAAGTGGGTTTTTATTCTGGGAACTTTAAAGAGCTATAAATGTCCCAAAATTGCCAATTAACTACAAGATTCTTGTGCTGAGGTCACTCATTCAGGGACAGATAGGCTGTTCAAGGTGCCCCACTCCCACTGGTGAGTAAAGAAACTTCCCTCTATCCAAGTAAGGAAATGGGCAACACAGGCACTATTCAAAAGTCCAGAATACAGCAAAGCCTGTATAAGGGACTATTCTAGGTTAGGAAAGGCGGGAAACAAGGATATCTTTTTTTTTTTTCTTTTTTTCACAAAACAGCAGGGGAAGTACAGTAAATTCAATACACAGGCTAGCGCACTTGAGTGGGCAGTCTCAACAGTTAAATGCAAACAAACAAACTTTAAAAAAGTGCAGGTATTGTACAAACACAGAAAACAGGCTTAGAACAAGTAAATCAGCAGTTTAAACTCGCTTTTCGGCGAGGAAGGACGGTCGCAAAGGTAGTAACAGAATAATTATACTTTTATCATGAAAGCAGTCACTCTTTTCATTTCTCTGCTGCTAGCAACACTCTACAGGACCGCGAGTAGCTGTTGCTGAGTAGGATAAGTGAAAAAAACATGCCAAAGTGGGTTTTTATGCAGGTAAGTTTAAAGAGATAGAAATGGCCCAAAACGGCCAATTAACTACAAGATTCTTGTGCTGAGGTCACTCCTTCAGGGACAGATAGGCTGCTCAAGGCTCCTCACTCCCACTGGTGAGCAAAGAAACATCCCTCCATCCAAGTAAGGACATGGGCACCACAGGAAATATTCAAAAGTCCAGAATACAGCAAAGCCTGTATAAGGGACTATTCTAGGTTAGGAAAGGCGGGAAACAAGGATTTTTATGTTTTTTTTTTTTTTTTTCAGAAAAACAGCAGGAGAAGTAAAGTAAATTCAATACACAGGCTAGCACACTTGAGTGGGCAGCCTCAACAGTTAAATGCACACAAACAAACTTTAAAAAAGTGCAGGTACTGTAAAAACACAGAAAATAGGCTTAGAACAAATGAATCAGCAGTTTAAACTCGCTTTTCAGTGAAGAAGGATGGTCGCACAGGTAGTAAAAGAAAAATTATACTTTTATCTTGAAAGCAGTCACTCTTTTCATTTCTCTGCTGCTAGCGCCGCTCTGCAGGACCACAAGTAGCTGTTGCTGAGTCGGATAAGCAAAAAGAAATGCGGCAAAGCAGGTTTTTATTCAGGGAACTTTAAAGAGCTAGAAATGTCCCAAAATGGCCAATTAACTACAAGATTCTTGTGCTGAGGTCACTCATTCAGGGACAGATAGGCAGCTCAAGGCGCCCCACTCCCACTGGTGAGCAAAGGAACTTCCCTCTATCCAAGTAAGGAAATGGGCAACACAGGCACTATTCAAAGGTCCAGAATATAGCAAAGCCTGTATAAGGGACTATTCTAGGTTAGGAAAAGCGGGAAACAAGGATATCTTTTTTTTGTTTTTTTTCTGAAAAACAGCAGGAGTAGTACAGCAAACTCAATACACAGGCTAGCACACTTGAGTGGGCAGCCTCAACAGTTAAATGCAAACAAACAAACTTTAAAATAGTGCAGGTATTATAAAAACAAAGAAAAAAAGGCTTAGAACAAGTAAATCAGCAGTTTAAACTAGCTTTTCGGCGAGGAAGGAAGGTCGCACAGGGAGTAACCGAAAAATTATACTTTTATCATGAAAGTAGTCACTCTTTTCATTTATCTGCTGCTAGCACCACTCTGCAGGACCACGAGTAGCTGTTGCTGAGTAGGATAAGTGAAAAAAATGTGCCAAAGCGGGTTTCTATGCAGTGAACTTTAAAGAGCTAGAAATGGCCCAAAACGGACAATTAACTACAAGATTTTTGTGCTAAGGTAACTCTTTCAGGGACAGATAGGCTGCTCAAGGCTCCCCACTCCCACTGGTAAGCAAATAAACTTCCCTCTATCCAAGTAAGGAAATAGGCAACACAGGAACTATTCAAAAGTCCAGAATACGGCGTGGCCAAGGATGAACACAGGATAGCAGCAGATTTCTTCAGCTCCACCAATTTCATTACATTGACAGGAATTAATTACTTAAAAAATTAATTCTTGAAGTAATTTTCTTTCTAAATATGTTTGTTTTATATAGTTCTTGAACTATATCTAAAAAAGAAAGGAAATCTTAATAATATTCCTGTCAGAAATTACTTTGGAAATTTTCCTGTCAGTTTGTCTGAAATGAGTTACAGTAAGACAAATTCTCAAGACTCCAGCATCAAGAAAGAACTTCAGTCTCTGATAATTATAGTCCAGCAACTTACTGCTAAGATGGATAAAATGGATACTAAAATAGACACTTTCATAGAAAAAACTACAAAACAAATAGACTTGTTACATATGGACCTGCAACAACAGAAGATCCAGATGACAGGCATAGAAGAAGCTGTGAATGACATGGAAAATAGAATACAAGAAGAGGAAATCAACATTGAGTTTCTGCTGAAACAAAATACACATTTACAAACAAAGCTGGATGACCTGGAAAATAGATCTAGGAGCAATAACATTAGGATTTTTGGACTGCCAGAAAATATTGAAGGTAACAATATTACTTCTTTTTAACAGCATGGCTCCCTAAAACTTTAGATTTACCAGAAGCATTTTCTTTTGGTATCGAAAGAGCACATAGATCTATAGCTAATACTAACTCTAACAAAAACTATCCTAGATCAGTTATAGTTAGATTTCTATCATCTTTTGATAAAGAGATGGTTCTTAAATCTGCTT
>NC_056726.1:1076368853-1076496353 GCF_019279795.1 Protopterus annectens | reverse complement strand
AGATATTAAATCTATTATATATAATAATTATAATACCTGTTTTCTTAATATACAAAATCTTTTAATACCTGGAATAATATGTTTTTACTATGGAGGAGAGACTTACAATTATTAAAATGATAATATTCCCCAAGATTTTATACTTAATACAATCAATAATACTTCCACCTAAAAATAATTATCAAGAAACTGAACACACTAATGTTAAATTTCTTATGGGCATCTAATAGACCTAGGATTGCATTAAAGAAACATACTAATAGCTGGTCTCAAGGGGTATTTCTTTTCCAGACTTTAATTTATATACTATCTCTTCTATTGTAAAAGTTATTACTTTATTAATAGATCAGTCATATGTCACAAAATGGAAAGATTATTGGGAGCTAATTAGTATACACTTCATGAAAATCTCCTTAACACATAAAAATATGATTGTAAATAACTCCATGTTATGGTTACTAAAGGAATTTTGTACTTCACCTATTACAACTAAACATATGGTTTGTTACCCATTAAATATTATTATTAGTTATCGTAACTTTATATTCATGCACCCTAAGTATAGGGAATGGAATTTTATTGTATTTCCTATAATGTATACTCAGGGTATGCTTTTGTCATCTACTTCTGAAGGAACTCATTTAGCTATAGATAATGATCTAAAGTACTGGTATTAGTTGATATCTGATAATAAAGTTAAAAATCTAGATTTCTTAAAACAAGAATTTGATCTAAGAGAAACTTGCTGGTTAGAGGTTCAGACCTTTAGACAACATCTCATTAATAAAATAGATTTAATGTCTATAACTGTTAAATAATCTATTCCAACACTGATTGATTACTTGATATTAAATTTACAACATAAAGTTTCTGATAAAGGTAAACTTTCATACATACATAAAGTTATCAGAGAAGAAACTTTTTACAATGTAGATTCATACTGGAATTATTTCACTTCTATTAATGGGGACCCACCAAATCAACAAGATAAACAATATATATTGGAATCTGCTTATAGAACTACATCTTCCATTGTCTGGAGACTTTATACATGGAAATTTTTACATAGATCTTTTTATACACCTTTGATGATGAATAAAATAAATAATAAAGATAATCTATGTAAGAGATGTAATGTAGAAATTAATGCTGACTGGGCTCATATGTTTTATGACTGTATAAAATTGAAAGAATACTGGAAGTCAATTAATGAATTTTTGCAGGCTCTTTTACAGATAATTTCATTATTTCTAAATCTCTTATATTATTCAACACACCTGTACCTCAAAGTGTTAAAAGGTTAAGCTTCCCTTGTTATGGTCTATTCTAGCAGTGGCTAGGAAAATAATAACTAGAAATTGGATTTCAGATACACCTCCTTCGTTCAATGAATTTAAAAATGTTATGAATATAGTGTGCCATATGGAAATAAACACAATTAGGACTAGAACAAACAGAAAAACATCTTATTTTATTGTATGGGATAATTTACAAAATTTGTTAAAAAAATTTTAATTTCAATAGCATGGTATTTTAGTTTAATTAATTGATCTGATTGTAGTGGATGTCTTTGTAAATACTTTAGGTGTTTTGTTGAATATTATAATAATACCTATTTTTAATTACTTGTATAACATTGTTATGATATTTCTCTTATATGTTAAAACAATAAACCTGTTTTGAAAAAAAAAAAAAAGTCCAGAATACAGCAAAGCCTGTATAAGAGACTATTCTAGGTTAGGAAAGGCGGGAAACAAGGATTTTTTTTTGGTTTTTATTTCTTTGTTTCGCCAAAGTGGGTTTTTATTCTGGGAACTTTAAAGAGCTATAAATGTCCCAAAATTGCCAATTAACTACAAGATTCTTGTGCTGAGGTCACTCATTCAGGGACAGATAGGCTGTTCAAGGTGCCCCACTCCTACTGGTGAGTAAAGAAACTTCCCTCTATCCAAGTAAGGAAATGGGCAACACAGGCACTATTCAAAAGTCCAGAATACAGCAAAGCCTGTATAAGGGACTATTCTAGCTTAGGAAAGGCAGGAAACAAGGATATCTTTTTTTTTTTCTTTTTTTCACAAAACAGCAGGGGAAGTACAGTAAATTCAATACACAGGCTAGCACACTTGAGTGGGCAGTCTCAACAGTTAAATGCAAACAAACAAACTTTAAAAAAGTGCAGGTATTGTACAAACACAGAAAACAGGCTTAGAACAAGTAAATCAGCAGTTTAAACTCGCTTTTCGGTGAGGAAGGACGGTCGCAAAGGTAGTAACAGAATAATTATACTTTTATCATGAAAGCAGTCACTCTTTTCATTTCTCTGCTGCTAGCACCACTCTACAGGACCACGAGTAGCTGTTGCTGATTAGGATAAGTGAAAAAAACACGCCAAAGTGGGTTTTTATGCAGGTAAGTTTAAAGAGATAGAAATGGCCCAAAACAGCCAATTAACTACAAGATTCTTGTGCTGAGGTCACTCCTTCAGGGACAGATAGGCAGCTCAAGGTGCCCCACTCCCACTGGTGAGTAAAGAAACTTCACTCTATCCAAGTAAGGAAATGGGTAACAGAGGCACTATTCAAAAGTCCAGAACACTGCAAACCCTGTATAAGGGACTATTCTAGGTTAGGAAAGGTGGGAAACAAGGATATTTTTTTTGTTTTTTTTTTTTTCTTTTTCTTTTTTTTAGAAAAATAGCAAGAGAAGTACAATAAATTCAATACACAGGCTAGCGCACTTGAGTGGGCAGCCTCAACAGTTAAATGCAAACAAACAAACTTTAAAAAAGTGCAGGTATTGTAAAAATAAAGAAAAACAGCTTAGAAAAAGTAAATCAGCAGTTTAAGCTTCGTTTTCGGAGAGGAAGGACGGTCGCACAGGTAGTAACAGAAAAATTATACTATTATCGTAAAAGCAGTCACTCTTTTCATTTCTCTGCTGCTAGCACCACTCTGCAGGACCAGAAGGAGCTGTTGCTGAGTAGGATAAGTGAAAAAAAATGCACCAAAGTGGGTTTTTTTGCAGGGAACTTTAAAGAGCTCTAAATGGCCAAAAATGGCCAATTAACTACAAGATTTTTGTGCTGAGGTCACCCCTTCAGAGACAGATAGGCTTCTCAAGGCTCCCCACTCCCACTGGTGAGCAAAGGAACTTCCCTCTATCGAAGTAAGAAAATGGGAAACACAGGCACTATTCAAAAGTCCACAATACAGGAAAGCCTGTATAAAGGACTATTCTAGGTTAGGAAAGGTGGGAAAAAAGGATTTTTTTTTTCTTTTTTCTGAAAAACAGCAGGAGTAGTACAGTAAATTAAATACACATTCTAGCACTTTTGAGTGGGCAGCCTCAACAGTTAAATACACACAAACAAACTTTAAAAAAGTGCAGGTATTGTAAAAACACAGAAAACAGGCTTAGAACAAGTAAATCAGCAGTTTAAACTCGCATTTCGGCAAGGAAGGAAGGTCGCACAGGTAGTAACCAAAAAATTATACTTTTGTCATTAAAGCAGTGACTCTTTTCTTTTCTCTGCTGCTAGCACCTCTCTGCAGGACCACGAGGAGCTGTTGCTGAGTAGGATAAGCGAAAAAAAAATTCAAAGTGGGTTTTTATGCAGGTAACTTCAAAGAGCTAGAAATGGCCCAAAACGGCCAATTAACTACAAGATTCTTGTGCTGAGGTCACTCCTTCAGGGACAGATAGGCTGCTCAAGGTGCCCCACTCCCACTGGTGAGCAAAGAAACTTCACTCTATTCAAGAAAGGAAATTGTCAACACAGGCACTATTCAAAAGTCCACAATACAGCAAAGCCTGTATAAGGGACTATTCTAGGTTAGGAAAGGTGGGAAACAAGGATATTTTTTGTTTTTTATTTCTTTTTTTCAGAAAAACAGCAGGAGAAGTACAGTAAATTCAATACACATGCTAGCGCACTTGAGTGGGCAGCCTCAACAGTTAAATGCAAACAAACAAACTTTTAAAAAGTGCAGGTATTGTAAAAACACAGAAAACAGGCTTAGAACAAGTAAATCAGCAGTTTAAACTCGCATTTTGGCAAGGAAGGAAGGTCGCACAGGTAGTAACAGAAAAATTATACTTTTATCTTGAAAGCAGTCACTCTTTTCATTTCTCTGCTGCTAGCACCACTCTGTAGGACCACGAGTAGCTGTTGCTGAGTAGGATAAGCGAAAAAAAATTGCCAAAGCGGGTTTGTATTCAGGGAACTTTAAAGAGCTAGAAATGTCCCAAAACGGCCAATTAACTACAAGATTCTTGTGCTGATGTCACTCCTTCAGGGACAGATAGGCTGCTCAAGGTGCCCCACTCCCACTGGTGAGTAAAGAAACTTCACTCTATTCAAGAAAGGAAATGGGCAACACAGGCACTATTCAAAAGTCCACAATACAGCAAAGCCTGTATAAGGGACTATTCTAGGTTAGGAAGGGTGGGAAACAAGGATATCTTTTTTTTGTTTTTTTTTTCTTTTTTTCAGAAAAACAGCAGGAGAAGTACAGTAAATTCAATACACAGGCTAGCACACTTGAGTGGGCAGCCTCAATAGTTAAATGCAAACAAACAAACTTTAAAAAAGTGCAGGTATTGTAAAAACATAGAAAACAGGCTTAGAACATGTAAATCACCAGTTTAAACTCACCTTCGGCGAGGAATGATGGTCGCACAGGTAGTAACATAAAAATTATACTTTTATCTTGAAAGGAGTCACTCTTTTTATTTCTCTGCTGCTAGCACCTCTCTGCAGGACCACGAGGACCTGTTGCTGAGTAGGATAAGCGAAAAAAAGATGTGCCAAAGCATCTTTTTATGCAGGGAACATTAAAGAGCTGGAGATGGCCCAAAACGGACACATAACTACAAGATTTTTGTGCTGAGGTCACTCCTTCAGGGACTGATAGGCTGCTCAAGGCTCCCCACTCCCACTGGTGAGCAAAGAAACTTCCCTCTATCCAAGTAAGGAAATGGGCAACACAGGAACTACACCACAGCCCAGAATACAGCAATGCCTGTATAGGGGACTATTCTAGGTTAGGAAAGGTTGAAAACAAGGATATTTTTTTTTCTTTTTTTTTCACAAAAACAGCAGGAGAAGTACAGTAAATTCAATACACAGGCTAGTGCACTTGAGTGGGCAGCATAAACAGTTAAATGCAAACAAGCAAACTTTAAAAAAGTGCAGCTATTGTAAAAACACAGAAAACAGGCTTAGAACAAGTAAATCAGCAGTTTAAGCTTCGTTTTCGGTGAGGAGGGATGGTCACACAGGTAGTAACAGGAAAAATTATACTTTTATAGTGAAAGCAGTCACTTTTTTCATTTCTCTGCTGCTAGAAAAAGAGACAGCAAATGGTTCCATGATTTTATTATGTCAAATGGTTACATGATTTTATTATGTCAAATGGTTCCATGATTTTATTATGTCAAATGGTTACATGATTTTATTATGTCAAATGGTTCCATGATTTTTTTATGTGTAACATTTCTTCAGGTATTACTTTCTTATACTGCTCTTGATTTTTAATTCTTTTTAATTAGTTTCTGAACTGGGTTTGTAATCAGTTTTGTTTTATGATAGGATGGGCTGTGTCGTGTTTTGTATTTAAATGAGAGCTTTTAAACTGTTTTTAAAACACTGAGGAAGGACTTTTATGTCTGAAAGCTTTGTTGTTGAATAAATTATTTTTCATTGTGAAGAGAGCTTTGTTTCATTTCATAAATGTGTCACTTGCTTTTGGACATCATGAACAGGTTATCAACCAAATGGGCATGCGGGCATGTTATTGTGCAATAAATTAAAATATATCTTAGTCTGCAATATATCCAGTCAACAAATCAGCATGTCATGCAGTGAGCAGGTTCACACACTCTGCATGCAATGACCAGCAGAGCATCAAACATACCCAAGAAAAAGTTATCATGCCCACAGCGCACAACATCACTGTGTCCTGTATTTTAGAATAGGTTAGTGTGTCCAGTAGCTAAAGGACAGGTCACCTGCCTCACACATAATGATTATGGTATGTGCTATGCACCCAGTTCATGGACTAGCATGCACTGTCCAGATAATCATATTAGCATGCTTGATTTAGCATTAATAAAGCTGTTTTTTTTCTCATATTGTAATTGATGGCACATCTGAGAATGTTACATTTATCAATGTATAACGTGCGCAATCATAAAAGAAGAATTTCCAGGAAATGGTGATACTTGAGAGGAATTAGAATTAACAAAGTATTATCTTTTAATTTGCTTCTATAAGTATTTCCTTTAACTGGAGACATTTTTCTAAACTTCGATAACAGGCTTTTATAAAAACAAGACAGTGAAACAATAACTGGAAGTAAAATATTTTCATAGTTAATCATGTTATTGCATTCTAATAAATTCACTTTTTTCTTAAGAATAGAGCAGCCTGCATTAATTACACATCATTTACAATGTTCAGTAGCATTAAAATGCCTCTTACCTATAACATATATTCCTCCTCAGTCCTTTGTAAAATGGGATGGTTTCCCCAATCATTACGTTACCTTCTTTTCTATAATAAACAGGATCATACCTTAACATTACAGCAGTGTCTTCTGCCTGGACATTTGAACACATGAGGTCAGGACAGAACATGAGCAGTAGACTTGGTAAAACTGCAATCATCACATGAATCAAAGACTTACTGAAAAATATGTGCATTGTTAACAGAAAATGAAACAGAAGTCAGTTTTGGGTGTTTATGGTAATGAAAGAATACTAGGAAATAAACAAAAGTTTGCAGAGTGAAAGGAAAAAAGTAATCAAAGCAATATAATAGCTAGACCTCTGTACACAATTGTAAGCTCAGTTGTCTTTGTAAACTACTGCATGAGTTAACTTAAGTACACATATTATATCCTTAACTATAGATTCCATCTGCTCTAATGCTGTGTTTAACATGTGAATTTATTTTGTTTTCCTGGACCCAGGTTTATTTGCCTGAGTCTCTTACATATCCCAGTAGACAGCAACCACCAAAGAAAGTAAGTGCATCCTGAAACATAAAGTAAAAAAAATATTCCCCGGATTCCTCAATTACAACCCCCACTCCAGGCTAGTGTTAGTCAGAAGTCCCTTGTTTGCAAAGCTTAAGGAATCCTATCAAGAGACTTTGCAGTTTATTCCTACTGAACAGTTAGACTGACATAAACAATGTGTTTACTGAGATTATTTCATGGTAAGGCTTTATCTCTTAGGTCTATGGGTAGTTACTAGGCATGTAGCACAGGACACCATTAAAGACCTCTTCACAATCTTCCAATTACACTGTCCGGTTAGTTCAGATTTACACAGTAGGTAAGTGAAACCTAAGGGAATCAAACTCTGGACTACAGGAAGCAGGTCATAGCCTTAATCCACTGTAAGACAAATAAGTCCAAGGTTCATAGGTTAGTACTAGGCTAACTGCCCTTGCAAGCCTAGCCAATTATCCCTTGGGAGGCTCAAACCCTGCACCTTGTCTTTGTAAGGCAAACACCTTAACCACTAGGCCACCCTCCCAAACAGGAGAAAAGGCAAAACCCACCATTTTCTGATCCTTCAGAATCAAAGGCTAACGCACCACCTGTTGAGACACTGACATATTTGTTTATTAAGAAGTTAATACAGATTTGTTTTGATAAAATGCCTGTTTTGGTCCTGAACAGTGAATCATAATACTTCCTTATTATTTAGGGGGTTGTTTGTTCAGCCACTGTATACAAATGGCTCCTTCACTCATTCCAAAAGTCACACTGTGATGAAGGCTGTGTGGCTACATTACAAAGATCAGTGTACAAACTATAGGTGGTGCTGTGCTCCTCTGTATTCAGGGGTAAAAAAATTCTGCTCTTCCATGTCAGAAAGGAGATTTGTAGATTCCCTGAGATGGTAGATCCAGCTGTTTGCATGGAATGGTTAATGCCCATAAGCCAGTGATGGGATGAAATATTTCATGACCTTGTCCAGATGTATGCTGCCAGCAATTAATTGCCATATTATTAACAAAGGGATTAGTGGCAACTTTCAGTTAAAAGTCTAAAAGTAAGATGTTGATGCTCTGATTCAAAATAGACACACAGATACCTGAATCCATCACTACTTTAGCAGTGGTATCCATTCTCACATCTCATTCCCTAGCTTCAGGTGACAGAAATGTATGCAGTCCATAATCTTCAGTATCCCACCCAAATACAGGCTGGACAACATGGATATGAAATTTCAAATGTCACCATAACCAACTTGGTAGATATAGGCATCCAGATACAAAGTAGAAATTGTCTCATGTTCACAGCCAGCCATTTAATCCTTAAAGAAACAAATGCTATCTGCAAGAGCTACACATACTCAAGGCAAAATCGAACAAGGTTATCAGCAATACTCAAACTATATCCACCACACATAATGTCCACCATACACATAGACTATTGTAAGCTGAAGACACTAGAAAACAATCTTCTCAGATCTTAAAGACCTTCTAAGCATTTACAAGGGAGTGCCTATCCTTGACAATCTCTAAACCACTCACCAAAAGCAACATCAAACACCACACATATGTCTACACCATGTTGAGCCCCAGGAGCAAAGTCCATAAGGCAGGCAAACACCTTAACCAGAACTCTTGTCATAAGGGACTCCACTATATGACAGAAATATGTCCCACTCACCATATTCAACAAGGAGAAAATAATGTTTAATTGATTATTGGGATTATGGGATTATGGGTTTTGCATTAGGGTTGCCACCTTTTCAGCGGGCCAAAGTGGAATATGAGGAGTGTGGCCAATATGACACTGGCCACACATTCTACCATGACATCACCACAGGAGCGGTGAAGATGATGCTGTTATGGGTATGACGGATGGCTGCTGGAGTGGCTAGCTAGCTGGCTAGCTGGCTGCTGGAGTGGCTGGTTGGCTGGCTGCTGAAGTGGCTAGCTGGCCAGCTGCTGGAGTGGCTAGCTGACTGGCTGGCTGGTTGCTGGAGTGGCTAGCTGGTTGGTGGGAGTAGCAGCTGGATGGATGAATGACTGGATGGATGGCTGGCTGGATGAATGGATAGATGGCTGGATGAATGGATAGATGGATGGATGGATGGATGGATGGATGGATGGATGGATGGATGGATGGATGGATGGATGGATGGATGGATGGATGGATGGATGGATGGATGGATGGATGGATGGATGGCTGCATGAATAGATAGATGGATGGATGGATGGATGGATGGATGGCTGAATGAATGGCTGGCTGGATGGCTGGCTGGCTGGTTGGAATAATGGCTGACTGGCTGGCTGAATGGATGGGTGGCTGACTGGTTGGCTGCATCATGAATGGTTGGCTGGTTGAATGAGTGGATGGCTGGTTGGTTGAATGAATGGATGGCTGGCTGGTTGAATGAATGGATGGATAGATGGCAGGCTGGATGAATAGATGGATGGCTGGCTGGTTAGAAGAATGGATGGATGGCTGTATGAATGGATGGATGGCTGACTGAGTGGCTCATTAGAAAAAAAAATCTCTCTTTTTTTTTTAGCGGCTCTAGAAGAGCTTAAAACAAAGTGTTCCTACAGCTGTGATCTTTGCAGGGCTTTTCCTGCCCCAATCCCCACCCCTTTCATGAATTGCAGCCAATTGCTGCATGAATTACAGCACCCAGACCTAACAGGCAGCAGCGTTGCCTGCAGGTCTGGGTTGGTGACGTAACTGAATTGCTGTGGAAAAGCCGGAAGTAATTGCGGCTTTTCCACGGCAATTCAGTGCGATTGAAAAGTGAGACTTTTCAAGTTCCACTACTTTCCACAGTGAGCAACGGGATGAGGCAGCTCAACCTGTGAGTGTCCCGCTGACAACTGGACCGGTGGCAACCTTATTTTGCATGTTCTCCTTGTGTTCGCGTGGGTTTCCTCAGGGTACTCCAGTTTCCTCCCACATTCCAAAGACATGCATCTGGAGCATTTCCCCCCGGGCCTCAGCTGAAAACAGGCTCTGTGGAACCTAGTCGGACTTTCCCGGTCAACAAATGTTAAATAAATAAATAAATAAATAAATAATTATCTGGAGCCAGGATCTGCCAAGTTACACATGCTCTCAAGTCTCTACACCTTAGGTACCAGTATGATTCTGTCATAGTCCATTTGAGTATTAATGACTTGCGACATACCTCCCTAGACTATATGAAGAGAAACATTATTGATCTCAATGAATATGTGTTTCAAGCAGGTATGTGTCTTGCATTGTGCAATATTCTACCTATATCAAGAATGACACCACAGTACAAACAAAAGATGATTGACTTCAATAATAGGCTTAGTTTCTGGCATCTTTCCAGAAGAGGCTTCAATATTTGTCAGCATACAAGGACATGATTAACAAATTGTGACACATTGCAAAGGATGGTTAGCACCTGTTCCATCTAGACCTCTGAATATTAGTTAAAAATGTATCCACCCTTAGTGCCTTTTTAGGCAATTCCAAATTGACAAACCTACTGACATGGTAAACAAACCCCACAAAAAACCTAAAGGTGTTTCTGCTCAGTGCTAAGAGCCTAAGAAGCAACATGACACCCTACAAGCATTCTTCACTCTGGAGAATATAGAAATCTGTGCCCTTACTGAGACATAGGGTAAATCTACATAATGTCCTCTGGCAGTGCCTTCTGCACATTTAGGCCATCGTCTGCAAAGGGAGAGACACAAGTGGGAGGAGTCTTGATCTGCATTAACAACACCTATACATGTAGGCGGGTTAAACAGGACAATGCCCTGGGGTTTGATGTGCAAATCACCATAGACAAAGTCTCATACCATATCATTGCAAGCTATAGGTCACCCTCTATGTCCCAAGAATCCCCTAAATTATACTTAGACCTACTGGAGACACTCACCATTAAAGCAAATACTTTATTCATTGGAAACTTTAAAATCCCTGCTATAGACTGGGAAACATGCACTGCATCAAACTCACAGGAACAATGATCCCTGGGCTTTATTAACACAAGTATCTTTGACCATATAGTGTGCACACCCAAAAAATGTCCAAGCATAAAGGACCTGGTACTCACCAATATGGAAGATGCTGCACACCCTTCACTGTCACATCCTTACTTGTGAAGTCAGACGACAAAGCTGTCTCCTTTGAAATAAAAATCAGTGTGGTAACCCAAGCAAAACCTGCAATGGTCAGGGACTATTCCAAAGAAAAGTACATCCTATTAAATAATAGTTTGTCA
This sequence comes from Protopterus annectens, assembly GCF_019279795.1. Classification (NCBI taxonomy): domain Eukaryota; kingdom Metazoa; phylum Chordata; order Ceratodontiformes; family Protopteridae; genus Protopterus; species Protopterus annectens. The sequence goes on along the minus strand of NC_056726.1, from coordinate 1,076,485,100 downwards.
AAATTCAGTGCCCCTCCTACCCTGAGTTCACAACAACCTGTGTGGAATTGTTCACAGAGACCCTGTACCATATGGCTGAAAATAGCTGTACAGAAGCAGCTGTACCTACTAGAAGTAAGGCCAAAACAAACTCTAGAAACAAATCACACTGGTGGAATCCAAACCTTAATAGACTATATAGCAAAAGTTAAAAAGTATCAGGTAAAATTAGGAATATCCACTCCCATAATGATAACAGCTCTCTAATTAAACTATACAGCACACTAAGAGGACTAATTAAGTTCAACAAGGCCAATTACAAGGTCAGGGTAGCCACACAGACTAAACACAACCACAAGGCCTTCTACAGGAATGTCCACAACCTCAAAGGTAGCACACATCAGTGTGCTGAACTGGTCATCAATGGTGCCACCCTTACTGAGATTAGCATCATAGCAAATCTGCTAGCTGAGGAATTAATCTCAGACTTCATCCCACCACTTCCCTCTTCCTTGCCCAATGAAATACCTTCTACCATAACCCCCCAAATATTAACAGGGAGCAGGTCCTGGCAGTGCTTGCTAAAACCGAAAACACAGCATTAATTGGGTTGGGAGGGTGGCCTAATGGTTAAGGTGTTTGCCTTACAAACACAAGGTGCAGGGTTTGAGTCTGACAAGGGATAATTGGCTAGGCTTACAATGGCCCACAAGGGCAGTTAGCTTAGTACTAATCTATGAATCTATGAATCTATGAATGGACCCTAATAATATCCTGTGACACCTCCTAAATAGCTTGAAACATGACCTATCAGGACAACTTGAGTCACTTTTCAACAAGCTTTGTACCATGAGAAAGGAGGATGACAATGGTTATCTCTCTTCACAAGAGTGGACCATCAACTAACCATGGAAAGAACAGACCCATTAGAAACTATTCTAATATGTAAAGTCATGGAATGGGTTATCATAGAAATGATTAACAAAGACATAGACAACCTTCAGACACTGGACCAAACCCAGTTTGGCTTTGTCAAGGGATGGTCATATCTATTAAACCTGATGAACTTTTTTGAGAAGGTCATTGAGGCAATAAATGAGTGGAAAATGGTGCATGCTAACTGTCTGGACCTGCTAAGGTATTTGATACAATATCTTACTCAGGTATATTTGACAAACTCATGGAACTGGACATAAACCCCAACATAACTCACTGGATTGCCAACTTGCTCACAGATAGGACCCAGGAAGTCAGGGCAATTGAAATCACCATGATGATACTGGTCAGTGGTGTACCTCAAGGCTCCATGCCGGGACCACTGCTATTTGACATCTATTTCTCAGAGGCAACAGCTAATGTCAACACCTTTGGCTGAAAAGGTTCTCAGATGACTGCAAATTGGGCACTATCAAGAATTCTCCCACCAAACAAACCTCTTACAAGAGGGTCTAACACAGACTAATGACTGGTGACAAGGTCATGGATTAAAACTCAATGCCAAGAAATGCATTATAGTGCCTTATGGCAACACAGCCACCAAGGCTTAACTTGGTAGTCAGGGGTCTTCGAACATATGTAGACAATAATCTGGCCTTAGACCAACATGTGGCCAAGGTAATAAGAAAATTATTCTATGTCGTCCAACTTATAAGTAAGGGCATGGCATCCAGGTCCAAGGAAGACATAGTGCTACTTTATTTAGAACTTATTAGATCCATCTTTGAGTATAATACCCTGTTCTGTATGTACCTGACCAGACATATGCAACAGTTAGAACACCCACAATGGTTCCTTACTAGGAGAATCCTGGGTATAAACACATTGCAGCATGCAGATCTCCTTAAAGTTCTCTCTCTATATACTTGGTGTCCTACAGGTTTCTGAGAGACAATTTATGCCTGGCATACAAGGCATCCTCAGATCCAGCTTTGATGGACCTTTTGCACAACTCCAAAACAAAGAGCATCAGGATTACTAGATCCAAGGACTTAAATGTTGCTTGTGACATAAATAGGACATATTGGTGAGACAGACATGTGTCTCAGAGAATCGCAATGCTCTGGAACATGCTCCCAACCATGTGAAGCAGAGTCCATCCCTGACTCTACTTAAGAGAAATCTTGGTCAATGGCTGGGAAATCAGAAATTCACTCCAGGTCTGGCCCCCATGTCTCTGATAGACAGATGTAGACAGCAAGTATGCCCATGCTAACATCTCCCATAACTTTTGTCAACTTCCTAACTAACATACATACACCATCCTAATATTGCCCAATGACACAATTGGGTTGGGTTGTGCAGTTAAGCTTATAAAGGCTCTGGCGGTCATTAACCAAGTAGTTAACTAGGAATCTAAGCATTCTACTACAGGAGATTATTTGTTAATTGGATTAATAAATTTGACCCTTTTCAACAGTACCCCCCCCTTCACGGAGGAAGAGTAAACACAATATATATTAATTATCAATTTTTATTCTAGTCAATCAGAAAGCCTGGCTGATGGGAACTGGAAGGAAACTATAGTATGTAGAGAAGATCTATACATATAAAGTAAAAATATGCAAAAGACTCCATGCAGCCAGTGACAAGAGGTCACAAAATAACTCTCAGACCCTGCATATGTGCAGGTGACGTGGGACACCCATAATTCATCTTTTTCATTTCTTCTCATCTGCTGGAATCATGGTGAAGATGTAACCATGAAACTGCTATGGAAAACTAGATGGATGCCATGACTCCAGATTTATGTGGTAAAAACTGCATTATCGGTCCAGATTTGTAGACTAGTTAAACAAATCCTTACAAAATAAGCTTTTAGAGGCTTTGATTTTTATCTGCAATAGGAGTCTGACTAGTTAGCCCTCTCCTCTGAACATAATGCTGGGAATTGAAATTTCTGTCCCCTCAGTGGAAGGCAAGCCAGCTAACCCTTACTTTGCATGACTCATTTACAGGAAAGCCCATCTAAGTTGCTTAAAAGAACAGACTGTGTAAGACTACAAGTAATCTAAGGTATTCCTAAATATGTATTGCATTATACCCTTTCAGAGCTATCTGTGACATTGTTAGGCATTCAAAGCCCCCTTTCCCCAGTGCACACACTTTTCAATTAATTATGGATCTTTATTTCTTCATTTGAAGGCTGACTCTAAAAGAATTCTCTTCCATGTAGAAAGATTCATAGTGAGATTTTGGGTGAGGTATTATATGCAGGGATTACAGATACGTTTATTGTCAGTATTCACAGGATACCAGCCTTGAAATGGAATAAAACAAGAGTGTTTTATATGAATGCTGACTGATTACTGTGAAGCCAAATTTTGATCCCAGATCATTTACTTACATTATAAAGAAGCCTGCAACAGGAAAGAAAACTAGGGGACAAATGGTAACTGGTATAAGGTCAGCTATTTCTATAACAGGCAGCATTAAAGGGTTTGGTAACAAGTATCTATTAATCATTAACACACTGAAGTCCTTAGATGATGATTTCCTAGTAAAGTTAGAAAATGTCACAGCCGGGTCTATATTATAATATCAAGAGATAAAAATGTCGAATCCCACTTGTTTGACATGAAAATGTCGAACTCCAAGGTTCCAAATGGCCAAATCACCAATTTCTTTCCAATGGAAAGAAATCGGTTGGCCAAATACCAACACCACACAAAAACAAACATATTTAAATGGGGGGCTTCATCCACAACACCTCCCAATGTGGGATTCTGTGCCCACCACACCCCCTCAACTAAATATTCTAACTCTGAGACTGCACTACAGCCAGGGAAAGGGCAGGTGTAATAGAACGGCCAACCGATTTATTTCCGTTGGAAAGAAATCAGTGATTTGGCTGTTCGGGAACCTTGGAGTTCGACATTTTCGTGTTGAACAATTGGGATTCGACATTTTCATCTGTCAATATTATAATATAGGCTTCTACTTTATACCCTCGGAACATGAAAAACCCGAATCCGAATCGTACGAGACATACAGAGCAAACCGTGGATATGTCGAACATACTAAAGCATGAAAATGTAAACCTTGAGCCGTCATAGTTGGCCAACCCACCACCCGCAACACACTACCTACCCAAACGCAATAAAAAAACACATACATACACTAACCAAATCCCTACTTCTAACCCTAAATTAAAGCACCAAAATCCTACTGCTAACCCTACACTAACCTCACATATACAAATGTCTATGCACTATCCTTAACCCCTCCCTAACTCTAAGATCCGTAACTACCGCACACTTCCCCTATGGAGCTATACCCAAACAAACTAAATATTCCACACAAAAAATACACTTAACAAAACCCTACACTAAACCTTACATACATTACCTACACAAAACCTTACATACACTACCTACCTATGCACTTATCTTAACCCCTCCCTAACCCTAAGGTCCATAACTATTGCACACTTACCTTATGGAGCTATACCACAGATGGGCCAACTATGCTATTTCAGTATTTCCTCTTTCGCAGTTTCATTCGTTCAACGTATTCGCGGTTCGCTCTTTACATGTCACGCAATTCAGATTCGGGTTTTACTGCTTTCGAGAGCTTAAAGTAGACCCATAATATAGACCCGTCACAGCCAAACAGGTGCTGGTTGTATCCCAACACTTGTACTAATGGGACAAACTCCACCTGAAATAGTGACCATATGATGTATCCCAACACTTGTACTAATGGGAGAAACTCCACCTGAAATAGTGACCGTATGAAGTATCCCAACACTTGTACTAATGGGACAAACTCCACCTGAAATAGTGACCATATGATGTATCCCAACACTTGTACTAATGGGACAAACTCCACCTGAAATAGTGACCATATGATGTATCCCAACACTTGTACTAATGGGACATACTCCACCTGAAATAGTGACCATATGATGTATCCCAACACTTGTACTAATGGGACAAACTCCACCTGAAATAGTGACCATATGATGTATCCCAACACTTGTACTAATGGGACATACTCCACCTGAAATAAATAGTGACCATATGATGTATCTCAACACTTGTACTAATGGGACAAACTCCACCTGAAATAGTGACCATATGATGTATCCCAACACTTGTACTAATGGGACAAACTCCACCTGAAATAGTGACCGTATGATGTATCCCAACACTTGTACTAATGGGACAAACTCCACCTGAAATAGTGACCATATGATGTATCCCAACACTTGTACTAATGGGACAAACTCCACCTGAAATAAATAGTGACCATATGATGTATCTCAACACTTGTACTAATGGGACAAACTCCACCTGAAATAGTGACCATATGATGTATCCCAACACTTGTACTAATGGGACAAACTCCACCTGAAATAGTGACCATATGATGTATCCCAACACTTGTACTAATGGGACAAACTCCACCTGAAATAGTGACCGTATGATGTATCCCAACACTTGTACTAATGGGACATACTCCACCTGAAATAGTGACCATATGATGTATCCCAACACTTGTACTAATGGGACATACTCCACCTGAAATAAATAGTGACCATATGATGTATCTCAACACTTGTACTAATGGGACAAACTCCACCTGAAATAGTGACCATATGATGTATCCCAACACTTGTACTAATGGGACAAACTCCACCTGAAACAGTGACCATATGATGTATCCCAACACTTGTACTAATGGGACAAACTCCACCTGAAATAGTGACCATATGATGTATCCCAACACTTGTACTAATGGGACAAACTCCACCTGAAATAGTGACCATATGATGTATCCCAACACTTGTACTAATGGGACATACTCCACCTGAAATAGTGACCGTATGATGTATCCCAACACTTGTACAAATGGGACAAACTCCACCTGAAATAGTGACCATATGATGTATCCCAACACTTGTACTAATGGGACAAACTCCACCTGAAACAGTGACCATATGATGTATCCCAACACTTGTACTAATGGGACAAACTCCACCTGAAATAGTGACCATATGATGTATCCCAACACTTGTACTAATGGGACATACTCCACCTGAAATAGTGACCATATGAAGTATCCCAACACTTGTACTAATGGGACAAACTCCACCTGAAACAGTGACCATATGATGTATCCCAACACTTGTACTAATGGGACAAACTCCACCTGAAATATTGACCGTATGATGTATCCCAGCACTTGTACTAATGGGACAAACTCCACCTGAAATAGTGACCATATGATGTATCCCAACACTTGTACTAATGGGACATACTCCACCTGAAATAAATAGTGACCATATGATGTATCTCAACACTTGTACTAATGGGACAAACTCCACCTGAAATAGTGACCATATGATGTATCCCAACACTTGTACTAATGGGACATACTCCACCTGAAATAAATAGTGACCATATGATGTATCCCAACACTTGTACTAATGGGACAAACTCCACCTGAAACAGTGACCATATGATGTATCCCAACACTTGTACTAATGGGACATACTCCACCTGAAATAGTGACCATATTATGTATCCCAACACTTGTACTAATGGGACATACTCCACCTGAAATAGTGACCATATGATGTATCCCAACACTTGTACTAATGGGACAAACTCCACCTGAAATTGTGACCATATGATGTATCCCAACACTTGTACTAATGGGACATACTCCACCTGAAATAGTGACCATATGAAGTATCCCAACACTTGTACTAATGGGACAAACTCCACCTGAAACAGTGACCATATGATGTATCCCAACACTTGTACTAATGGGACAAACTCCACCTGAAATAGTGACCGTATGATGTATCCCAGCACTTGTACTAATGGGACAAACTCCACCTGAAATAGTGACCATATGATGTATCCCAACACTTGTACTAATGGGACATACTCCACCTGAAATAAATAGTGACCATATGATGTATCTCAACACTTGTACTAATGGGACAAACTCCACCTGAAATAGTGACCATATGATGTATCCCAACACTTGTACTAATGGGACATACTCCACCTGAAATAAATAGTGACCATATGATGTATCCCAACACTTGTACTAATGGGACAAACTCCACCTGAAACAGTGACCATATGATGTATCCCAACACTTGTACTAATGGGACATACTCCACCTGAAATAGTGACCATATGATGTATCCCAACACTTGTACTAATGGGACATACTCCACCTGAAATAGTGACCATATGATGTATCCCAACACTTGTACTAATGGGACAAACTCCACCTGAAATTGTGACCATATGATGTATCCCAACACTTGTACTAATGGGACATACTCCACCTGAAATAGTGACCTTATGATGCATACCAACACTTGTACTAAATGGGCAATCTCCATCTGAAATAGTGACCATAATCTTGTTCATGTAATTAAAAGGTCAGAAAACTTCCACTTTTTTCCTGATCTCCTGAAAATCATCTTCATCAACCTGAACAATTCCAAAAGCAAATAGATTAATTTCAACTAAAGAGCACAGTCTCCCTTGTAATACAATCTGTAATCTTAGTTTGCAATGCTTCAGCAATTGACATGTTAGCACTGCCTAAGCAGTAAAATCTAGAAGCAGATGCAGAGCTTTGGATCATCTTGTTTAAATATAAGACCACACTGGACAGATATTGCCTTTAGAATAATTATTTATTAAAAAAGAACAAAGGAAAACAATTATTTTGGATCGATGATCATTGCACACTGTCTACCATCTTTCAACAGAGAGAAAAGAGTTTTGGTAAGCGTGTGAAGTTGAGAGATGCATTTAGAAGAGATGAGTGTAGAATTATCAGCATACTGAATAAGAAAGGACTGCTATCAAGACATATGGAGGTCGTTACTGAAAATGTTGTATAGAAGGCGTCCCACAATGGAGCCAAGATGTCCACCTGCATTGCCCAAGTTATGGAGTGGACGGCTACTAATATGGTTGCCTAGTAAAATAGAATGAAGCAAATTATGGCCAAATCTCCTATTCCAAGCAATGCTGTGCATAAAAATAATGCTTGGGTGTCCTCTGGTGGATACCATGAGTGCAGTAGGACATCGTCTCAGATTACTATGGGTGCTGATGAACCCTTTATTCTGTCTCCTACTAAATATTAAAGGGTGACCTGTGCCTGACCTAAAAGGTACTCACAAATCCAGCCCTGACAGATTTGCTACACATCCACAAGTCAAACAGCACAATGATCACTGAATCTAGGGATCTAAACTTAGTCAATGATGCAAACAAAACATGTTGTAGAGACAGATATGTGTTTCAGAGATTGCCCCTTCTTCTGATGGGAAATGGTAAATTCACCTTGGGGATCACTTCTGTGGCTCTGCTCGGCAGGGACACAGGAAAATAATTTTCTTGGGTGGCGAAAGCCAGGGTACATTTTTTGCCTAGGCTTGTATGGGCCCTAGGGCCATAGCCTAGTACCTACCTATGAACCTATGAATAGGCTTCCCATTCACATTATTCAGAGCCCTTCCCTGGCTTTCTTCAAATGCAATTTGGATTAATGGATGGGAAACTGTAAATTCACATCTGTGGTTGTGCCTATGCCCCTTATGAACTTGGACAATCTGTAAGACAGTCAATGCACAGGCATAAATCCATTCCATCCTCTTGCCCCTAGTGACCATATATTGGGTAAAATTGGGTTATATTGGCTAGGCTTGTACAGGCCCATTAGCTATGTGCATGGTAATCTCCTTTGAACGTATGAACCTATATGAGTCCATTGCACCAGCCACACCACCACAGATATGTATTCTGACCAACGTAGAGCAAGTATGATGGACCACACCTCCAACTGATGCATTCCCCCCATCTGATTGCTCACTTCTTATGCCTAGAAAAAGCTAACACCGATGTCAAATTTCCAAAGAGCTGGAAAAACTATTCAACAACGTATTACATCTTGGGGTACCTGGCATAGACTAATTAGGGGATACAAGATTAGGAAAGAAGTGGAACATAGAAAGAAAAGATGGAGGTAGTGCAATTCTTGCAGTACATGATAAACAAAAATCTCTGGCAAAATATTTATTTATTTATTTTTTTTGCTGTGATGCTGGAATGAATAATCTATCTTACTCAGATGTTTGTTCTGGGAAATATCAGTTACTCTTGGCTAGATCTCTATCTGAGGCAGAGACATTTTGCATTCAAACAGGTTTGGCTACAGTTTGATTATTAAAGTATGACTGAATTGCTGTTATTTATTTATTTATTTACTTATTTGATTGATTGATTGATTGATTGATTGATTGATTGATTGATTGATTGATTGATTGATTGATTGATTGGCATTTGTTTACTGGGAATGTCCACTGGACAAGAGAACCCATTTTCAGTGGAAGCCCAGGGAGAAAGGCTCCACAGTATAACAGTACATAACATACAAACAGTAAATACAAAATAGCTTCTAGAAAAAATCAAGTAAAACAATGCATACATAGTAATATACCATAAGTGTAAGTGTGGCACACAAATGATATGTACATGTGAGTATAGGTGAGCATAACAACTAGTATAAGTTGCAGAACTAGAAGAGTAATTGAGTTAATAAACATAGTTAAGTGGTATATACAGGGTATCTTGTGAAAACTGGTCAGTAAAAGGATGGGAAGGGGGCAGTGGAGGTGATGTAGAAAAGATGGATAGAAGACTAAAAGTTTAGCAAGGTTTGTTTTGGTAGTAAGTATGAGTGAGATTGAAGAGGGGAGGGATGTGAGATAGTGTGTGAGTGGACTTAGAGTGTGGGCATTCAAGTTATAGAAGGACGAGAATAGGGGCATGTGCATTGCCAGAGGGAAGATGTAGTTGCAATTCTGTTTTGAAGGAAGTGATTTTACTACAGGTTCTGATAGCTGAAGGTAAACAGTTCCAAAGCTTGACAACAGAAAAGGAATAAAGCATGTTGTTGGCAGGGGTTTAGGTCTGTGTACTTGCACTGGTAGTTGCTTTTCAAATCTAAGTGGCCTGTTAGGGTAGTATTGGGTGAGGATGGAAGAGTGGGCTGGGAAGTCTGAAGGTTTGTAGATAATTTTGTGAGCTGTGATTAGCTGTAGGTGGGTGAGATAATGGGGAAGTTCGAGCCAGTTAAGTGATTTTAAGGGAATACAATGATGGGAAGAATATTCTGCATTGGTTGCAAATATAGCAACCTTGCTGTAACAAGTCTCAAGCTTGTTTTTTAGGGTGCAGTGGATGTTGGTTAGGAGAGGAGAACCATACAATAGTCAGGGTAAGAGAAAAGTTAAGGCAAGAGTTTGTTTGGTAGAGCAGTTGAGATAGTGTTTTTGTTGGTAGAGGGAGCCTAGCTTATAGATTGTTTATTTTTATATTATTATGGATATAGAGGTCAAATGACAGGTTATTGTCGAAGATGACTCCTAGTAATTTAACGTGGGAGACAACTTCAATAGTTGTATTGGTTTGAGAATGAATGGTAAAGTATTTCTTGTTGACGGAGAGATTTTTCTTGGGGGTGAATAATAGCATTTTTGTTTTATTTGGGTTTGAGAGCTAGATGATTATTAGCCATCCATATTTCGGTAGTGGTGAAGGCATTTTGGCAGCTCTGCAAATGTTCTGTTGTTGTTTTAGCAGAGCAAATAATGGTTGAATCATCTGCATATTGTACAACAGATGCATGTATAAAGTGGGTATGGAAGTCATTTATAAAGATGTTGAATAAAAGGGGACCTAATATGGAACCTTAGGGGACTTCTACAGTAGAGTTAAGGAATGGGGTGAAGGAGTTGTGCCATCTAGTGGATTGTTGTCTATCACTCAGGTAATTTGCGAACCAGTTTAGAGTTGTTGAGAAGATCCCTATGTTGGAAGGTTTGTTGAGAAGTAGGGGGAGTGGGACATCATATCAAAGATATTTGATAGGTTGAGAAAGAGGGAGGATACAAATTTACCATCGTTTATGGCTTTATTGATGGTGTCCATAAAGGAAATAAGGGCAGTAGAGGTGTAGTGACTAGGTTTAAAGCCATGCTGAGTTATAAGAGGAGGTTGTTTAGCTATAGGTTGTGTAGAAGTTGATAATGAATACATTTTGTCAAGAATTTTAGACAGAGGGGAAAGAGTTGCAATGGGCCTACGATTAGAGGTATCTGTGTTATTACCTCCTTTGTGGAGTGGAAGAACGTATGCTTTTTTCAATATTGTGGGAATGTAAGACTCTGGGAGAGATCTATTGAAGAGTATACTGATAGGATAGGCAATAGATCTTGCTGCCATTTTGGAGATATTCTGGAGTTAAGTTGTCAGGGGCACAGGAGCCAGGCTTCAGTTTAAGGAGACATGTTGTTATGGTGGTGATGGGGATAGGGGAGAAAAAAGAAAAGGTAGTTGAGTTGGGGTGTGCTACCTGGGGGGAAGGAGATGAAGGAAGATGGTTGGTATTAGTGTCAATGTTAGGGAAAGTGGAGGTGAGTTTGGCTGTTGTGTTGATGAAATATGAGTTGAAGGGAAAGGGCATGGATTGTGTGCTGCACCAGGGTTACTTAGAGCTGTAATGGACTTCCAAAGTGTCTTAGGGTTTTGTTTATAGCTGCTTTGGAGGTTTAGGTAGTATTGCTTTCTATCATTAATGATTAGGTGTTTTACTCAGTTATGGAGCTGTCTGATTTGTAAGAGGTCAGTAGGATTTTGATGCTTTTATCATTTTTTCGATATTTTGTATCTGGTATTCATAATTTTCTTGGTTGTTCTAGTAAGCTAGATGGAGTGCTTGATTTTGACTCTTTTTAGTCAAACAAGGGATAGTTTATTGAGGACAGTTAGAAACCTGGCATTGACGAATTTGACAGTTTCATCTAGTGGTAGGAAGTTTAGAACATTCCAATTTATCATTTGTAGGGATTCATTAAAAATTGTGGGGTTACTTAAGTTTCCTAATTGTTTAAATTGGTGTTGGGAAGGAATTAGGTTGGTCTTTCAGATTATGTAAGCTGGAAGGTGGTCACTAATACTAAAGGGGTGAGTACTTGCTATTGACACTTTGCTGGGGTCAGAGACTAGTATCCACTCTAGAACTGAGTCACTATCTTTGTTTTTGTTCAGTCTAGTTATATTTGTAATCATTTGTGTAAGTTGTACAGGTTGATATTAGGTGATGAAGAATGGTCAGAGAAGTGTAACCAGTTTATATTTACATTCCCTAGGATGATTGTTTCATTATTAATATTACCTGGCTGATATCCAGGTGAGAATATCTTCTAAGAGGGGAATATTGTTGCCTGGGGGGATGTATATGGTGGTTATACAGAGAGATGTAGAGCTGTTAAATTTGAGAAATGATATGAGTAATTCGGCAGTTGCAAATTGAGGCATAGTTTAGTGTATAGGACCATGATGAGAGTATTGGGGAAAATTATAACAATCCCTCCTCCTTTTTTGTGGGGTCTGTCAGCCCGAAGGCAGGCATAACCTGGGGGAAGGAATTCTGAATCCTTTATGTATGGTTTCAACCAGGTTTCAGTTGCAGCTAGTATGTCTGGTTTATTATGCGACAGCAGAACATGGAGTTATGGTATTTTGTTTCTAATGCTTTGAAGATTAGCTGTAGTGATATTTAGTGATGTGTAAGAACTGGGATGGCTAGTATTTATGGGTGCAGAGCCTGGATTGGGATTGTGTAGGGTAGTATTTATGGGAGTAGGGCCTGAATTAAGATGATTGTCTCCAGAAAGAGCTAGGTTAGATAGGATGGACAGGTAGCAAATAAGTGGGAAATGTCTTTTTAAGTGCCTGGAGATGAAAGCATGATGGAGAGTATGTTTATGGGTAGGGGCAGTTTTAGTTTGGTATATATGCATATAGGGGATATTCTAGATTAGCTGAGGAAGGGTGAGGATAGGATTGCAGTTAAGGAGTTATGTTTTTGGATATCAGAAGTAGTAGCAAAGGATGTTAGTTGAGATAAAAGACACAGACAAGGGTAAGGAGGCAGAGTAGACAGATAGTTGTATGCAGAAATATTATAGTGATGAAGTGGAAGGTGTAAGTAGGGAATTAAAGCTTGCGGATAGTATAGATGAAGTACCAGATAGTGTGGGAGGGAGATGTTGTAGGTAAGCTGATAAAAGGCTAATAGCTAGATTTGCGTTTGAGGAAATTGTTTGTATATCAGTTGGTGAGTGGTAAGATAGGGGTGTTGATTAACATTGGCTGATGAAGTGAGAGGGTGGCTGCTATTGGTTGGTTGAGTGGTGGGAGGAGCTATTGAAGGAATAGAGGTAATTGAAATGGGGTGGGTAGAAATGGGGGTAGGGTAAAGGAGTGGAGTGACCACGATTGCAGCGAGGGGGAATGGAGCAGGTTGAGCCAGCTACAGGAAAGGTAATTCGCTAAGAGAAAAAACAATCACTTTTGTATGTGGAAACAGTTTATTTTTGTGTAATAATAGCAGAAATAGTAAAATGGCCCTAAATGATAAACTAGTGGGGTTAGGGGTTATGCGGTGTGAGTGAGATGCAGAGCTGCTTGCGAGAGGAGGTTAGGGGCAGGAAAGCAAGGTAGTGTTATGTAAAAAGTAGAAAAGGTAGGATACGAGACTTGGGGTAAGATATGGTGACTAGGGGTAATTTCTTGCCTTGGTTTATTTGAAGTACTTGGTGGTTAGTACATCTGACATTATAGCAAGAAGTGCCTGCAAAGCTTTGTTTAAAAGTTTAGGTGAAAATGCCCAGTTTACAGAATAAAACCATCTTTGCTTATGCTGTGGTGAAAAAAGTTTACACTGCAGTTCCTCTCATATCCCTGGACAGGGCATTGGGTGCTGACTTGTCTAAACACAGGCTAGACTCTTGGATAGGCTTATAAGGACCTTTAGGACCAATAGCCTACCAACTCCTTATTATCCTATGATGCAATACATATTTGTGAAGTACATCTTTGGTTTATTTGAAGTACTTGGTGGTCTGTACATCTGACATTATAGCAGCCGAACCTGTTTAGCTGTGGTATTGATGTATCTCCAAAGTAATATGTTATAAAAGAAGTCATTCTCTGCACTAGTTAGAAAACAGTTATTGGACTAATATTCTTTGTAACAAGCTTTCTTTCTAGCTTAAAATGTACTTGTACCTTAAATGTTTAATCTGTTGACATACAGTGATGAACAAGACACTTAAATAATACTTGTGAATGAAATATCTGTTATGTTGTTTACACCAGTGTAACATTTCATCTGAAATGAACTTCTTAAAACAGGTACGTTTGTATCTTTATTTTGTAATTTCAGTTGTACCCTTTTGCCAACAGGGGCTATTAAAGCTCTACTTTCTATTCTAAAATGTAGGCTTCCAGCTCTACAACTGAGAGAGATACTTCATCTTATATCTTTACTTTAGGTACAAGTCCTGTAACAAATCAAAACTTTGGAATAATAACATCTAAGACACACCACAGATATGTATCTTAGATTTAAAAAGAAAGAGCGTGACATGATTGTAAGCTTACCTTTGTCTTAGATAATGAGGCAGGATTTGACATTTTCCACAGAGATCCTTATATCGTTTTGCTCCAGTGCCTTCATTTAAAATGCAGAGTTAAAATAAAAATAAAAATACAGTCAATACAATTTAACAAAATTAACATGGGAAACATATCAAAAAGAAACGTTCATTGTAATCATATTGTCATGAAACGTGTTTGTTTATTTTGGGGTTGCAATGCCCTCTTGTTTATAAAGGTAAAAGTTGTGGTTTATAATAAACAGTAGTGATATTCTCAGCTGTTTATCAAACAATCCTGGATTATATGTAAATCACAGGTTTCAAACCAGTGCTTTGAAACATGGACAAATCTGAATAACAGCATGTCAGTAACTTAGTAACTAGTGTCAGTGCTGCAACAGGTTACACACACTGACTTTAGTTGCAGAGGGCTGTAGTTTCTATTTCTACACCAGGTAGATAAATTGCTGACCTGCAGTGCAGCATGAGGGGTGGGGTGTTGCACTCCTGATGTGCTGTCCTGTGGATGAGATGTTAAACCAAGGCCCCATCTGCATGAGTTCCTTGTAGCTCAGGTGGATGTAAAAGATTGGACACTGCTAAGGTGACTGCTTAATCAGAATGCCCTGTACTGTAGCCCTCTCCTAGGAAGAGGCTGATGGAGGTCTAAATAGGAATATTACCAAAATGAAGTACTGACAAGCTGAAGTGCTTTTCTGTACTAGTATTAAGAAATGTCAGTACAGAGAGAGAAAATGCAGGAAGTTAACTTCCTGATCATGCCCCCTTACACAGATGAGATTTCAGGTCTCTGATTCTAGTGATAGCTGACATGTTTGTTTTACTGAGGTATAGGCAGTTGAGGATCACATGATCTCTAATGGCACAGTAAGTAAGCAAGGAATAGACCACTCTTCAGGAATTTGCAAGACTCAGAGTATATGAACTGGGATTTCAGTCTCTCCTGACAACCAAGGTTCCTAAGAGACCAACCATATTTTTTGTTAGGATTCTCTAGGCTTTTTTGAGTTTGTTGAGATGGTATGTGAGATGCGTACAAAATGGAGTGGTATAGCCTATAATGAGTCTGATCAGTGTAGAATATAAAGGCTTAACAAAATCTTTGGATATAGAAAAAATACCTGTGGCTACTATGTGTGGTTAAGTAGAAAGGTTTCTTGACAAGAGTCACCTTATGATGATCAAAAGAAAGGGAATTATTGGCCTAAGACCTAGGTCCCTGACTGCCTTTTCATTTTTTAAGGGTGTGTCACTTATACTGTACATTGTAGAAGCTGTTTTTTTTTCAGAAAGAATGAATGTAGCACTTTCTACAATTCAATTTAAGCTCATTTTCTTTGTACTAGGTATTAAGTGAGGTAAATGTCTTTCTAAAGGTTGCAGATACATGAAGATGTTTTAACAATTGTACTCTCTGACAGTACCAGTAGTCCTAATGTCATCATTTATTGAGATTTGAGTAGTAGATGTCTAGCAGGAGAAAACCCAGCACACCCCCGAGATGGGGACTCCATTTCTTATCTTAGCAATATTTAAAGTGGTGCCTGTCTCAGAAACTGTGTGGGTTCTGTCTTTCAGTCAATTGGAAATTCATCTTAATATGTAAGGATCTATGTTTGACGATGCCATTTTCCTTAAAACTCTGCCATGAGGTATGGTATTGAATGTTTTAGTTAGAACAGGATAATCTGTATTATCAGTATGACCACTGTCAACAACTTGTGTAAGTCTCACAAATAAATTAGCAAGATTTAACAATTTAATAAGCACCCAAGTATTTATCAGAACCTAAGAAGGAAGTACTTTTGGTTTTAGGTAAGACCTTAAGAACATGTTTTTTAGTAATGATGGGGTAAGGGAAACTTGGATAAATGATGCTGGAATAGATATCTAGCGGGTGAAGTTTACACAGTACTTGTTTGCTGTTATATTTGAAATGTCATTTCAGGCATAGTGGGGGGAGGCATTATTGAAAAGCTCAGAGCACTGTTGATTGTTATCCCTTAGTTTTCTTACAGAGCTAAAGAAAGGTTTGTAGCCATCAGAAGCTAATCTTCCTTCATCGGTTGCTTTAGTGGTCCTTATATCATCATCACCATCAGCAACATCATCAACCCCCTTTTCCCATTTTCAACATGTGCTTGGGGTGTTGTGTCAACTGTAAGTATCTCTCTTGTTTCAATGCTACTCCTGCATTCTTCAACACTCATACCTGACTGCCACAGATCTCTCACACTATCCATTCACCTCTTTGTTGGACATCCTTCTTTCCTCTTACCTTCTTTCCTGTCTGTCCAAAATCATCTTCACCAGATTGTCTTCTACCTTTTTTGCACATGTACCCAAACTATGGTAATCTGTTCCCTTTGACTTTGTCTGTAATAGGAGCTACTCTGGCTTCTGGTCTGATGTCCACATTCTTCAACGGTCCCATAGTGTGCATCCAACACCCCACCTAAACCACCCCTACCTTCAACTGCTCTGTCTTTACTGCCCAGGTCTCTGTACCATATAGTAGTACTGGTCACACCACTGTTTTGTACACCTTACTTTTCAGCTTTTGTGACATTCTTCTCTCATACAGTACCCTTGACAGTCTGTGCCAGTTTCCTGCAGCTCCTTTGATTCTGTCTATGAACTCCTCATTCAGACATCCTTTCTCCACAATCACTCCTCCCAAATACTTGAAGCTGTTAACCTGTTCCACTACTTCTATCTCATTTCTCAGCTTCTTTTGATTTCTTCCATTTGCTGACATTGCAAGGTTTTATTTATACTTAATTTCATCCCATGTGCCTTCAGTTTTGTATTCCAATCCCTTAGCCTTTGCCGAAATTCATGCCGAGTTTGCCTGTAATGCTACATCATTTGAATACAGTAGCTTTGTTGATAGGTCCCCTCTGACCCATTTGTTACAGTAGCCCAACAGTATGAACAGCAGTGGGCTCACAGATGAACCCTGATGCACACCCACTCCCACTGGGATCCCCTCTGTGAAACCAAGCACTGTTCATGCTAGAGAGTTATTGCATCCTTGTACATAGCAATCACTAATTCTACTGAGGTTTGAGGGACTTTGTACCACAGCAGGAATGCTCAAATCAGTTTTCTTTGGACTTTGCCATAGAAATGTCCTATTGGACTCTTTCCTTAGCTCTAGCATCTTCTCAAGTATCTGTCTCACTGTGAAGAATCCAAACTGCTCATATGCCATCTTACTTTCTACTATGCTGCATGTATGTTTATCATTCACACTCCCCAGGACTTTCATGCATTGTGACAGAAGTTTGATTCCTCTATTTTTCTCATAGTTGTGAATGTCCCCTTTGTTCATAAACACTAGCACCATTATGCTTATGTTCCAGTCATATGGGATGCACCTTTCTTTCCATACAGCTAAGAGAACCCTCTGGAGCCATTTCTCTCTTATATCCCCCAACATCTTTATCCTATGACCACATCTGAACCTGCTGCTTTCTCAAACTTCATTTTCCTTAGTGCTGTTCTTACTTCCTCTAGGGTGGACTCCTCTTTTTCTCTCATCGAAGGCTGTGTCTATGGCAGTACAGCTTTTCTTCATTTAGAAGTTTCTGAAAGTACTCCTTCCAACTGCCTTTGAAGTCTTGTGGACTGGTGAGCAGTTTGATCCTGGGAGCCCTTATGAAGAGTGTCTGATTGGCTTCTTTATCTTTCTATCATTTCCTTGCAATGTGATAACAGTATATTATTGCCATCAACTCAATCACTTTCCAGAAGTCAAATGCCTCTGGTGTCTTGTTATTTGCTATTGCAACTCCACTCTTAATCTCTTTGTTAGCCAATAATTATTCCTTGTTAGCCTGGTCAGTCTTTTCTATCTCCCACCTTTTCCATCAGTCCTTCTTTCTTTATTTTGATGATGAATTCCTGGCTTTCTCCATTCCACCACCAGTTTTCCGTATGTACCTTATTTCCTTTGCTGGCTCAGCTGCATATCTGTTCTATAGTCCTCACACATGCTGGATTGAGGTGCTGTCATTCCTTTTCAACTGCTCGTATTTCCTTTTCTTCCTGAGGGGATAAAGGCCTGAGTAATTCCTTTAACTCTTGCAATTTCTCTCCAGTCAACCTCCAGGTCTTCAGTCTGGTCTCTGTTGACCTTAGAGTTGTCTCTGACCACTTCCTGCAGCTGATTGTTGTGACCAGTGGTTTATGCTTCTGAATGACTGTTTCACTGGGAATGACCTTGCAGTCAGTGATTTTACCCCAGTGCCCTTTCCTTACAAAGAGAAAGTCGACCCAAGCTGTATGTTGGCCACTCTTATATCTGATCTTTTGACTGACTCTCTTGCTGAACTGCGTGCTGCCACCATTAAGCCATTTGCTAGACAAAATTCTAGAATATTCTCTTCTTCCTTATTCCTGCTGCCCCACCCATGTGGACCCTGGCAGTCCTAATATCCTACTCTGTCTGTCCTAATGTGTGCAAACAGGTCACTCATTATGAATACCAGTTCATGCTGTCCTGTTTATTTAGTAGGCCCTGCAACTGCTGCCTGAATGCACTCTTTTCCTCACTATCACAACCTTGCTGTAGGTCATAGGCTGAGATTATAAATACTGTTTTAGCCTTACACTGGAATCTGATTGCAGTGAGTCACTAATTATGATGACATCCCAAATTCCCACCCAATTTCTAGTCTGTTCTCCTCCTCATCCTGAGGAGTAGACTCTGGATCCCAAGGCAAGTGTCTTTGCTGGACTACCCTTCCATCTTGTCTACTGGATAGAGAGGATGTCCAGCCTCCTTCTTGCCATCATGTCATCTACTTCTATGCTCTGTCCTGTCAGTGAACCTAGACTGAGTGTAGCAATTCTCAGTTCATCTTGGACAGGTTTATTGATTTTAGGTCCAGCTTTCACTCAAGTGAAATATCCCAGGTAATCCTAGCTGAACAACTGGACACTAGCTGGTCAGTAGCTTATTGATGCAGGGCTGCTGGACTTTATGGTAGGCACATACTGGCCAATAAGGGCAGATGTACCAATCCCAACATTAGCAAGTGTTCCTGGTATAGGAAGGAGTAGGCCAGGTCTTCAACCCACTAGTCAACATGACCAAATCCTTATAATGCTTTTCATTTTCTTGGAAATATTGTTATACTATCCTCATTATGAGGAACTCTTACTTAGTGTACAGTTTAAGGATTTGTTCTCTTGTCCAAAGTTTGTTTATGCCAGTTGACCAACAGGATTAGCTGTTTTGGGCTGCCTTTGTATTTGTCTAAGTGGACCTGAAACTTCTTAGTTTACTGGAAAAGCTCTCACCTAGTCTCTGTCACAACTTGATTAGTTTGTTTTGGTGTCGTGTTTTTTTGTATTGCTTTACTGACTTTTCCTATTTTGTATATTGTGATTTATTTTCTTTACTGTGTTTCACTTGTATTCGAATCTTAACTGCATATTTACACTAAGAAAGAAAACTCAAATGTATTTCTAGTTGCCTGCCCCTTATGTTAATTTGACCACATATCTCTTTCCCTCACTCCTGTCATTGGGTATTGTGAGTAAAGTATAATTTTGTAAAATCACTCCCATTCAACTATTTAAATGAATTGACCATCCCACTGTATTCCATAGAACCAGAATACAAAGTGCCCACCCTCTTCCAATCTATTTTGCTTTATTAAAATTAGTGCCTCTCCACTTAATAGCTAAAGCTTAAGATACCCCATCCTTCACATCTAACTGCTCAGTGCACACCAATTTGTCCATCTTACCTTTAAACTCTGCAGCATCTATTCGAAGACCACCAATTACTGGAGAGCCCACATTCTGCCTCTCAGTAGTCATCTTGGTATTTCTTCTGCTTTGCTCCTAGTCAGAGAAGGAGCACAGGGACATTATTTCCTGGAACTGCTGATCACCAGAAAGCCTAATAACTGCTTCACATGTGCCAGCTTGGAATCTGTGCTTATATTTTGCTTCAGGTGACAGAAGGAGCAGAGTGCATTGACTCCTGACTGTTTCTGGTTGGGCAGTGAGTGTCTGTCCTTGAACTTCCAGATTGGCCCGGTTGCTATTCAAGGCATCTATCAGGAAAAGGCTAAAACAAGGCTGCAGACACTTGCATCATCTGGGATAAGACTATGGATCAGCAAACAGCATGCAGCTTGCTTCTTATCTTGCAATTGGTGCTACTGTTTTGCATCTAGTGAGAGAATAAACAAAGCAGCTTTGTATCCCAGCATAGTGAAGCTGTGGTCAGAACAGCATTAATAGTAGCAAGGCAGTAGTCATTTAGATGACTCCATTCTTTTCATCAATCTTAACAAGTTAATGCTTTGTTTTCAGTAGGGACTGCTTGATTTGTTTCTACCATCAGAATATCTGGCTAAATACTTCATCCATATATCATCAAGGTCTACTTATTAGTTTCTCCTCAGATGTTTGGCAGTGCCCAGTGTAGACTCAGACACCAGGAGTTGCCATTTTTCCTGTAAAATCACCATTGAAATTTCATCAGGACCTAGTTGTGCACAGGATAACCAGTTTGCAGTGACAAGCACTGCCCGAGAGTTGCAGACTGGATATTCCTGGCATTGCGTTGTATTCTCACTCCAACTATCTAATCAATAAAACAGAGTCTGTTGCCCTGGAGATGAACTTTCCTACTGTCTCCATTACCAGCTTGGTGGATATGGGCTCCTAAGGCAGTGTAGAAATTGTCTCATGTTTACTGAAAAACAGATCATTCTCAAATATACTGATATGGTATGCAATAGATGTATTTACACAATGTCACTGGAGGCAAAGCTGTCACATAAAACCACTCATAATGTCAATAAGCAGTTGTAGTACACACATGCCACCCATCACACACAATTCAAATCTGAGACCCACTTATGCTGAGGTACTTAAACGTAACCTTTCTAAACTCCTAGTAAAACAATGTAATGATTTTGCTATCCTGGTGGTGACATGGGTGAAGCTTTGGACTAAAGTACACATGGTCCTAGGTTCTAATCCATGGACTGCATACTTTTTATATATGATGGTTTGAGATTGCAGCATATTCAAATAACCTGGTAATTTAAGGGAATGACCATGGAAGTGTCTTGGTGATGGCATTTGCTATGTGTGTGTATATATATGTATATATATATATATATATATATATATATATATATATATATATATATATATATATATATATATATATATATATATATATATATATATATATATTTTTTTTTTTTTTTTTTTTGAGGTGAACAACGCTTAGCATTGTGCAATATGAGGTTATTTTATGCATATGTATATAGTGTGCTGTTTTCCTAATAGTAAGCGGTATGCACCATTTTCAAATGTATCAGACTGTACACAGTGCATGCTCTCAGTAGGCTCAGGTGGTGGGAAACCATGGAATTTAAAAGGGAATTACTAGGAATTGCATTTCATATATTGAGGTCTGACTTGTGGATTAATATTTGGAGCAGGTGAAGATGTGCATTTTAGGGCACAGTGCTGAGGTGTCCATGAGTTCAAGGTTTTTATTGGGCTCCTGGTTAGGGATCATGTTCCATACCTACAGCAGGAGGACTGTACTGGTACCCAATACAAAGTGAAAGCCTGGGATAGTTTGACAAGTGTACTTAACAATGTGAGTGGTATCTCCCCCACCAGTGAACAGTGTTGTCACCACTATGACAAAGAGGGGTACCATTGATCAGTGGATCATGGATTGCCAGGCTGGGGACACCTTGGTGATATGTAAGTATGCTGTTCATGTATTACCTGAAAGTACTCCATTTAGCTATGATAAACCCTGGTACTCATAACTGCTTTTTCTTTTCCCTTTTTCCACAGCTGCAGAAGAGAGGACCTTGAATGTGAGGTCCCATGCTAGGTGACTGGAGTGGATGAGATAAGCATGTGGTAAGAATAATTATATAAAGTACTCTTATTGCAACCTTAACAGTTATGGATGGATTAGTAGCTATAACATACTTTGTTATGATTTTGGAAATGCATAGCTGTATAGTATCTCTCATTAATACCTATATCTGCTGAAAATTCAGATTTAAGAATCACTGCTTTGCCCTAGTCATTGTAGGGTTCATGGCGGTCTGCCAAGTACTTTATGAAGATGTCAGTAAATTAGTGTTGATAAGTTATGTTAACACAACTCCTATGCAACTATCCATGTTTGTAATAGCAACATTTGAAATATGTTTATAATTCAGGTTTCTTGTACACCCAAATATGTAATGATATGTCTGGATATCCTGCTCTGAAAGGTGGAGAGGTATGGTCTGAAAACCAAAGCAAAGGTTGTACATTCCCAGATTACAGTGCCCATGAATGTACAACAGTGCAAAATAAAAGAGACTTTGCATTATGTTGTATTGAAAAGCAAACGTACAGTATTACAGTGGACACAGCTTGTGGCTTGTAATACCACACTCCCCAAATATAACAATCATCACATTACACTACTGTGTTAGCTTTACATCAACATAAATAATGACTGTAATGTAATAATCATTATAGTATTTCATGTGCAAACTACAATACCTGGCCTGGTGTCATGTGTACGCACTGTACATGTAGTCCAAGTAATACAGGCATTTGTTAGCAGTTGTAATGATTTATAGTAGACTGTATCAGAAGACAATAAAGTTATTTTTGAAATCTTGTTGTATATTGTGTGAAGTTGCTAATGTTCTCCATTTTTTTCTCTCACCTCACCTTGTATCTTATTAATTTACATTTGTTTACTGGAATAGTACGACTGGGCCAAAAACAAGGCCCATTTTCAGCAGAGGCCCAGGGAGAAAATCTCCAAAAGCAGAATGTGGTAACAGACTTAATCAAGCAGTAATTACAATATAAAGAATTACTATATACCATTACATTGTATTTGTCAATCACATAACAGAAATGTATATCAAGTAATCTAATATTAATTATATAACAGGTCATCTGATATAATGCAAACAGCAAGTAAAGTAAGGTAGGAAAAGGGGTGATGCAGATATAATGTATACAGAAATTTACAGTAAAAACTAAGAAAGCCACAGATGCAAAGTGGTGGGAGGAAGAGAAGATTTTGAAGGAGGTTTGAGATAAGGATACCCATTTCAAAGAGTAAGGGGGGAGAAAGTTATTCAGGGGTGATACAGGAACAGAGCCATTTATTGTTTAGAAGTTCTTTAAACAAGACTTTGAATTTAGTGGTAGTAAGGGTAAGTAGTATATGTTGGGGAATACAGTTCCATATTTTTGTGATTTGATTTGTGAATAAGGAGTCCCCAAAAGAGTTGTTGGATTACTTAACTTTTAGCGGTAGTTGATTGGTTGAGCGAAGAGTATGGGTGGTGTTATAAGGCTGAACTAGGTTCTTTAGAGCTGGACAGGTTTCGGGTTGAAGTAGGGTGTTATGAACAATTGTGATTTGGTTAAGTAATGGAAGGTTTAGTAGCTCAAGCCAGTGTTATTGTTTCAGAGCTACAGAGTGGTGAGTTCTAATTTGAAGACCGGCAGCAAAGCACGCTATTTTATGGTAGCAATCTTCAAATTTGGACAGTTCAGATCTTCTAAGATTAATGAAAATATGGGAGGCATATAATAATGTGGACAGAAGTTGTGTTCTGGCTATGACCTGTCTAGTGGAAGGAGTTAGGAAAGTTTTTGACCTATACAGGCAGCCAAGCTTAATATGAACTTTTTTATGGTTAGGGATATGTGATTGTCATATTTTAGGGAGCAATCTATTGTGACACAAAGCACTTAGTGCTGTCTACTGGTTTAATGATAGTGCCATTGAAGGAGAGTATGTATGTTGGGATAGTGGGATCTATGGATTTATCATTGGAAAATATTTGTTTTGTTAGAGTTTAGCATGCTCAATGTCTGAAAAAGCATTCTAGGTTTTAGGTAGGAGTTCAGGGAGGTTGGGGGCTTTACAAATGACAGTGGAATCATCCATGTACTGTAAAATAGTAGCTTGTGTAGATGCAAAACTAAGATTGTTTATAAAGATGGAAAAGAGTAGAGGGCCAGGAACAGAGTCTTGCAGGACTCCTACAGTAACTGGTAGAAGGGTAGAAATTTCATCTTTCCATACATCAGCTTGTTGGCAGCTAGATAGATAGCTGTGAAACCAAGTGATGGATGATGGTGAAAGATGGACAGATGAGAGTTCTCAAAGTAGGTTTTGATGGGATAAAGTGTAAAATGCTTTTGACATATCCAAGAAAATGGTGGAGACAAGGTTGTTATTATTTCTATGGTAGTTGATGGTGCCTGATACACTTAATAGGGCTGTTGTGGTGCTATGTGTTGGTCTAAAACCATCTTGGGATATGGACAGAATGTCATTTTGTACTAGATAGGCTAGTAGTTGAGAATGTATGAACTTGTCAAGAATTTTGCTAAGGGGGAAAGTATGGCAATGGGTCTGTAGTTGGAAAAATCTGTGTATGGGCCTTCCTTATGCAGAGAACGATGTTGGAGAGTTTCCAAAGTACGGGAACGTATTGCTTAGTAATGGAGGGATTAATAAGTAAGGATATGAGGTATGAGATAGAATCAGCTGCAATATTAAGAAATTCACTCGGGAGTTCATGTACTGCAAGTCTAGAGCATTTGAGTTGAAGAAGGAGTTTTTTAATGTATGTAGTGTGAACAGGCTGAAATGAGAAGGTAGCAAATTGATGGATAGAAGTTGTGGGGATGATTAGAGGGGTATTGCTATTATTGTTTACTAAGGCCTGAATTGAGTTTATAAAATGTGAGTTGAATTGGGCTGCTATGTTAATGTTAGAATTAAGAATGGTAGATGAAGGGGAAGTTGTTTATCCAGGATTTAAGAGTTGTTTAATGGAATGACAGAATTTCTGAGGGTTGTTTTTATGTTTTTGTTGGATCAGGGTGTAGTAGGAATTTTTTATCTAATCAAATTTGTTTTTGGCTATGTTTCATAGTTGGTGGATGTTGTGAAGGTTAGCTTGGGTTTTAGATGAATGATAGTTTAGCCATGCTCTGTCTCTTTGTTTCATTATGGTAATGATATCTTTAGTTAGCCAATGAGTTAGTGTGGATTTGCAGCAACTTTTTCTAAAAGGGGCTAACATTTGAAAATTCTGCAAAACTGCGGAAAGTATTAATTTCTTCTTTTTTATTATTATTATTGTTTTTTTTTTTACTTTTTGGCAAGTGTTTGCACTAGGGTCTATATTAAATAATTGAAAGTTGAATTCACCGAATGGTATTTCCATCGAAAATACTATTCAGTGAATTCTGAATATTGTGATCGCAGTACAGTGCAGATTGAAAAATGTGATCTTTCCTCACTGTAGTGCGATCTCAGAGTTGGCATATATAATTACCGGGGGGTATGGGGGTACAGCCCCCCCCCACAAGAGTGAATTTGCTAAATGGTATTTTCAAGGAAATACCGTTCGGTGACTTCAACTTTCGATTATTTAATATAGACCCTTTGCACTATGCAATGCTTGGGATAAACATGTTTAGTTGTGCTCACTTGGTTTTTGCAAAGCACAACAGTGCACAAACTGGGGAAATGGACCACCTAGGTTGTAGATAGGACTCAGACAGCTACATATATAAACTGGATGCATTCAATTAATAACATTGTGCATCATGCAAATATGGTAAGTGGTTTTGTGCTACAATTAACAACAAGAACCTTGCAGTAACTACTAAAATAGCAGGTATCATCTCACTAATCCTGTGGCACCAGGTGTTAAGTGTAGATATGGAGTTCAGATGGTTCTGGGTTCTAGTACAGGATGTACAAATTTTGTTTTACTGTTGCAAAATTGCAGATTACAACAATGAAGTGCGACATACACAACTGTATTCTCAACCTTCTTGTGGCAATAATTGTAAGTATAGAAGAACAGTATATATGGCACATTTGATTAGCACATCTACACAAGTGCCTGTATATGTAATAATCTAGAAATTGCATTATTCACCGGTGTTGTGCATCGCTTTACATTGCACAAACACGTTGACAGGCAGTGCGTGCCCTCACCTACCATGTTTGTGTGATGGTAAGCAATGCAAAACATTTTCAAATTTTGCAAAATCAAAATGTGCACACTCTCAGTGAGAGTGACATGTACAATAGGCAGGAAAACAGCAGCATGTGGTGGGAATGCTCATTATATTTTGAGCTTGAACTATGGCAGGCATGTCAGGAGTGGCTGGAGTGGGTGTGCACCTTTGGGCACAGTGTTCAGGTATCCAGGAGACCAACATTTTTATTGGAATCCTAGTTAAGGAGGAGGGGTCCTGGTTGATACAGCAGGACAATTCAGGCTTAGAATATAAATCTGAAGCCTGGAGTAGTGCTGCCAGGACCTTAAACAGTGCTATAGGTATCTGCCACATCGGTGACCCATGCAGACATCATTTTGATGACCATTGGAGGAGAAGCAGGATACCCTCAACCTTTGGATCAGGGAATTTTAGGCAGGAGACACCCACAGATGTGTAAGTATCAATTTCAGTAACTAATTGTAAGAGTTAAAAGCTGAATATAGTCACGACTGGTATTCATAATAGTATTCCATTCTGTTCTGTTCTGTTTCTTTTTTTTCCCACAGCTGCTGAAGAGTGAGCCTCAAATTTTCAGTCCCAAGCCATGTGCCTAGTAAGGATGTGAGAAGCATGTGGTATGTATGCATCAGAACAGCACTGCCTAAATAGTGTTTTAATAATAATAATAATAATAATAATAATAATAATAATAATAATAATAATAATAATAATTTGTATACTAATTCTGTAGCATTAAAATTTAAGGACTGCTTAGTTGTATTTAATACAGTTCTATCAAAATGAGCATGCATATCCCAACTGTAAAAAAAACTATGTATGCCTTTGTAGCACAAAGGAATGGTGCCATATTTTGAAATAACAGTGAGAGTGCATCTCTAAACTGTTGAAGGAAAATATGCATACAATAGTTTGTAGGACAAAAGAACAGTACAGTATGTTAGTGTAGTCATCAGTTGTGGTTTCAAATTTACAATAAGGTTTTTCATCATTATTGGAATGTAACTTCATACCTCTATTCCAGTGACACAAATGACCTTGTGTAAACTGTAATCAGTATAACAGGAACATACATATGTGCAATATATGCACACATCAAGGATCGATGGCTACAATCTGTATTGTAGCGTGTCTCTTATAAAATGGGTAGTCTTAAAAGTAAGGAAACAACTTGATAGGAGTTTGTAGTCTTAAACGTAAAGGTAACAGAATAGAGTCAAATAATTGTATCAGTGCTTTATATGTCACATATAAAGTTACTAATGTTCTCCCTTTTTTCCTCTCACAGCAGCCATTTTCTCTCTCTTTTTTTTATTTTTTTCCCACAGCACAGTGGGGTAGGACTGCCCCACAGAATTCACCTGCCCCCACTACACCAGCTGCAGCACTGCTGCCCAGCATGTCTGGTGCAGAATTCATAGCACCCCCTCTGTTGCCCCTGCACTACCAAGCCCCTCAGGTAGTTATGCCCTGGATAGGCCTGCGACTTCCTGCAGGATCAGTGGCAGAGGTGGTGAGTTTATTACCCATGACAAACTCCCAGGGATGGTGATTAGCATTATGTGCTGCACTGTTGGAACATGCTTATGCCAGATGGAGCTCCTGCTCTCCATCCCCATGCAGAGCACCTGCAGGAGGTGCAGATATCAGGCAATGCAACCAGCAGTGCAGTGAGGTCACAGCAATGACAGTCCACTGAGTGAGGACTAGATTCTCATTGTCAACCACCTCAACATGCATGGGACTGAAATTTCCCACCCTCTCTCCATCCATGGTGTTTACCCACTTCATGTATCCTTCACTGTCCCTGTCTCTTGTCTTGTTTGTCTTGTCTGTCTGCAATAGCTTCCTCACTTGCCCAACTTACCTTACCCAGACAGCTCTACAGCCCTTCCCCAGCATTCCTCTCTCGCTCAAAAAAAATGGGCACATGTCCCATAATAAAAAAATCGTCCTATACATAGTCTCCATTTCACACGTGTGTGTTCATGACACATATGATTCTGTCTAATTCTCTAAACACCAGATTGTGTTGTGCTCACCCCTCACTCTGGAGGTGACAGTGCAAATTCAAAACATTTGTGCATGTATATTCATGTTTTATTCAGGAAAAAATAGATAGCTATAGTTCAATCCTACATCCTTTCTGCACATTCCTGCCTTGCTTTCCCTTTGTTCTTCCCACTGCTTGCTCCCCATTTCATCATTTTCCTGACTTCCCCATTTCTTTTCTTTAAAGAATTATTACTCAATGGCACTGTGCAGCAACACTAAGCAATGGTAAAAGGCAGCAATATAAGTAAATATATTTAAAATATCATACACCCTTGTAAAATTATTACTTCCACCTGTATTTGAACCCAACGCCCCCAGTATCATCTGCCTTCAACAACAATGCATTAACACTGCTGCCAGCGGGTCAGTTAGCTAGAAGATGTATTCAGTACATTCAATAGTAAGTGACATAGTTTAGGAAAGGTTTCCCTTTGACTCCCTAGTGTTTGCTCCCTATATCACTCATGTCATATCTTTATCATTAAATTTGTATGAAGCAGCATTGCGTGATCCCCTGTAATGTTTTATAAAGCATTATCGCATGATACTCATTTACTTTTGTACAGCAGTAGTGTGCAATGTTGTGCGATGCTGCACATTGTGCAGCATTGACAAGCAGTTCTACTACCAAAATACTTTAATGTATTACCTATAGTTAAGCATTTGTTCCAGAAAGGAACTTATGACTGCAGTAAGGCCAGTAATTCCTGCAGCTAGAGATTCAGTTAACTAGCAGGTGTATACAACAGCAATTAAGTCTGCCATTTGCTACACAGTCTCTAAAATACATCTGCTAATCAACTGAACATGTAGCATTCTGTTAATGCTGTGATACATGTATTTTTTTGTTCAGATGGTACTTGGTTGAATCTGGGTATATGTATCATTTTCAAATAATTTTACTTGTAAGTACAACTTCTGTAGTGTTATAGTTAGTATGGAGTGTCTAAAATATTGCTAGATGGTACTGGTTTCCAGTCCAACTATATAATACCTAGAACTGGGTTTTGCCATAGCCACATATTAGTGAGACATGCCCATTGTTGTGCAATTATGCTTTAAACAAAAGAAATAGGAAACACAGGAAAGTGATGAAATGGGGGGTGGGGGCAAGCAGGGCGAAGAATAAAATGAAAGGAAGGCAGGAATGTGCAGGAAGGATGTAGGAATGAGCCATAGCTAGTCATTTCTTCAAGAATAAAACATGAACATATATACACAAATTTTGCTGAATTTGGACTGTCACCTCCAGAGAGAGGGACGACAACAACACAATCTGTTTTATAAGGAATTGGACAGAATCAGGTGTGTCAGGAAGACACGTGTAAAATGGAGAAATGGAGAGTTATGTATGGTACAATATTTTTTGTGGGACAGGTGCCCATTTATTTATTTATTTATTTATTTGAGAGACAGAGGAATGTTTGGGTAGTGCTGTAGGAATGTCTGGGTGCAGTAACTTGGGCAGGTGAGGAACAATTGCAGACAGGCAAGACAAACAAAATGAGAAACAGGGAGGGTGAAAAACACATGTGTTGGCTGAACACCATGGTTGGCTGAGGGTGGGGATATCGCAAACCCATGGGCATCAAGTTAGGTGACAGTGAGAATTGAGTCCTCACCCAGTTGATTGTCATCACTGCCACCTCACTGCACTGATGGCTAGAGTGTCCAGTGTTTGTGACTCTTTATGTTATTTAATACAACAATGGAGAGCAGAGTCTCCATCTGGTGTAGGCATGTACCAACAGTGTGGCACACAATCCTATGCACCATCCCTTGCAGATCATCATGGGTGATAAACTCACCACCTCCACACTGCTCTTGGAGGGATTCACAGGCCTATCCTCTGAGAATGAACTACCTAGGGGCCTGGGTAGTGCAAGAGTGGCAGAAAGGGTGGTACCAGTTTCAGCACCAGACATGCTAGGCAGCACTGCTGTAGCCAGTGGAGTGATAGCAGGATTCAATAAGCCAGTCATACCCCACTATACTGTGGGAAAAACACAAATATTAAAATAAAATAAAAACAAATTAAAAAAAGACAGTGAAAAGGATTGAAATGTGAGAAAAAAGGTAGAACATTAGTAACTTTATATGTGCCATACAAAGCAATGATACAAGTATTTGACTCTAGTATATTACCTTAGCTTTTAACAGTATCAACTCCTAACAAATACCTTTGTTTACTGTTAAGACTACCCAGCTCCTAATCAATGCACAGTACACTACAGATTGCAGTAGCAATCTGTGGTATGCACATAAATTGCACATATGCATTGTCCAAATTTACTGATTGCACTTTGCAGCAAGCCAGTGGTGATACCGCTTTACAGCTCTAATGTTACATTGAAATATCAATGAAACCTTAACACTATTGTATATTTGAGAAGTGCATATTTTGAAGACACAGCCTATGACTACATTGTAATAATGAACTGTTGTTTTGCCCTCCAGAGTAGTGCATGCAGAATTCCCTATTACAGTAAAGAAATGAATGCTCAGTTTGAGACAACTGTATAATTAACCAATAAATGCATCATAACTTTTAATGCTAAAATAACCTGACTGCTGGGATGCATACATACCACATGCTTCTCACAACCATGCTTATTCCAGCAGCATAGGTTTGCACATTCATTTCCCGGACTGTGATGGCTGCAGAAAAAACAGAACAGAATACCATTAAGCATACCAGTCCTGACTATATCCAGCTCTTAACTCTGACAAATAGTCTCTCTAAGTGATACTTACACATCTATGGGGCGCCCTCAGCTCTGTATTCTTCTAGCCAACTGTCAGGGGTATCCCTCTTTCTCATCCTGAGATCTCTGTAGTGATTTCTGCATTGTTCACCAGTGCAAGGAATACTAGTAGCACTGGTCAGATACTGGGCCAAACAACTCCACCCCTCTACTTTGAAACCAAGCCACAATAGTCCCTTTGCAACAGCCTGGGCCCATGTTTATTCACTAGGAGTCCAACAAACACTTTGGACTCCTGGACACCCCATCTTTGAGCACAGAATCTCAAAAACTGTAAAGCAATGCCCGCCATGCCTATCACAGATCAAGACCAATGTGAAATTATTTTTCCCACCAATTGCAGGTATCATGCTTACTAGGATTGCACACACTCTGGATTTCTAACATTTGAAAGTTTTGCACAAGGCTTACCATCACGCAAACCTTTTGCTCGAGAATGGGCGCTGCTGGGAAATGTGTTTTTGTGATGGCCAATAGTATTAACTGAATGCATCCGGTGTATGTTCGTGGCTGTCTCGAACCTGTCTGCCACCTAGGTGGCCCATTCATCTGATTTGCACACTGTCTCTTTATGTGCAAATGAAACACTCATAGCCAAAGATGTTTGTGTGAAGCAGTACATTGTGCAAACAGTGCCCCCCCAAAAGAAAAAAAAGTATAAAACATGGAAAATTAGTCGAAATGTGAAAATTCAATATATGACATACACAGTAGAAACTGTTAGGACACATGTGATGTGATTACATAGTTTTGGACACCAACTCTCACTGCAATGCACCATCACAAAACAAAATGGAGGACTTACCCATCTCTTCTCTGGAAACAGCTTTGTAGCAAATAGATGATGTAATTCCTCACACAACCAAGTACAACTGATTATACACTGATATCAAGGCATGACCTGTTATTTGGAAATGTATTCTGTGTAACATATTTGGATGTAATGCAGTAAGTGATCATACAACCTACTGTGATTATTCCTTGCAAATATACAGTTGAGTCCTACCTTCCTGTGTTTCTTGGTCATTCATCAATTATCTGACCAGTACTCAGAGACACGCAGTGTGTAAGCCAGTCTATATCATTTACCTTAAAATATTTGAGGAAATTCACTGGGAACACTATGATATGCAGTTGCCATCAAATTAATGGATAGTTGGATGCCACAGACAAGTATAGACTGCTGTTTTGGGGGTGAGGAGAAAATGTAGGTTCCTGTCATGGAACATGAAAGGGTATAATGTTCTGTCAAGGGAGGTGGACACAGGCTGAACTACTGTTATGGTGCAAATAAGGCTATGTTGCTCTTGTTACTCTCCTTGGTTTGCATCCTACCAGTTTGATCTTGTGAGGGTAAAACAAAAAATAGAGAAGTGTCAAAACGCTGATTAATCCACAAACTGGTAGGAAGGAGAGCAAAAGAACTGTTCA
This sequence comes from Protopterus annectens, assembly GCF_019279795.1. Lineage (NCBI taxonomy): Eukaryota > Metazoa > Chordata > Ceratodontiformes > Protopteridae > Protopterus > Protopterus annectens. The sequence goes on along the minus strand of NC_056726.1, from coordinate 1,076,452,295 downwards.
TTCACGGACTAAGCGCTTTCACCCTATGTCCATAGGGCATCATCAGAGTGAATTAAAAAAAATACATGTATGTTTCTTTGGTACATTTCTGTTACTCAAGTTTTTTAACTTAACTTATTTATTTATAGCAGGATTTGCACATATTTATGTATATTTATATTTATTTGTGCATGGTTATATATTTTTTATTTAGTCATCCAGTTATTTAATATTATAGTACATTTATTATTGTGTTTGATTGTTTTTAACTATATTTCTTTAAAAATTAATTGGCAAAGCATTTTATAATTAGTAGTGGGCATGTTGTATTTTAGAGTTGTATAAATGTAGAAGTTTTTTTGTGTTAATTCACTCTGATAATGCCCTATGGACATAGGGTGAAAGCACCTAGTCTGTGAATAAACAGTTCTTTTGTTCTCCCTCCTACCAGTTTGTGGATTACTCAGCATTTTGACACTTCTTTCTTTTTTTGTTTTATCTGTACATGCTCCTTTGAGCAAGTTTCCCTGGTCTTGTGAGGGTGGTGAAGCTGGAAACTGCTATGTATCTCATTACATTTGAAATTCTGTTATGATTTTCCATTTCAAATATATGGTTCTAAACTGAGAGTGTGCAGAGATCATCATTACTTTGGTGAAGTATGAATGTGTGAATCTTTGAGGCCTGAGGCCTACTACTTGCTAATGGACACATAAAAGTCAAATAACTCTCTGCTGTCACATGTGACATTTATTTCTAAACAAATCTCCCATGTTGTAGTTGCTTTCTATACCAAGTGATGAAAAACAAGGACATGTCATAATATTATTATACAATACAATACATGTTCAGGACTTACCTTGTAAATGCAGAGGTTGCCACAATGTTAGTTCATGGGTGAGTGTGATGCAAGCAGTGTATGGCCAATATATGAGGAGACACAGGCTGTGACTCTGAGTTGAGGCGGACAGAGGCCACAGGGTTCCTGTATTGTGCCCCTGTCCACCCTGTAGCAATCTACAATGTCCATGTAATTTATGATGTGATAGGTTAAATGTGGCTTAAAAACTCTTCAATGTCTCAGTCTAGGCCTATTAGCAGTAGCAGCAGCATTGCCTGCAGCCTGAAGCGCATACAAATGGAGTTAAGCAGCATCAACTCCTAACTTTCTGTCTGTATAGACTTTCTGTGTCTGTACTCCACTAATTTTGAAATCTACAGAAAAAACAGCATGGAGTCTAAATAGTTGCTTTATAACACCTTGAATGACTCCACCAGATTAGTTGATTAGCATGAAATGCTGCTGCTTATGGTGTAATTAGCATCTCTAAAACACAGCCTAGACTGATGTAGTCCATTAATAATCTACTCCATTTTAAAAAGGCAAAAGTGTACATAGACAATCTGTTAAGGATACTTGCTACTTGATCAACAAAGCAAAATATTTCCCAAGCTATCTTTACAGAGTAGTATTGAACTCCAGATGTTATGCTGTCATTTTTTTTACCCACATAGTGCATATCCTGGATTATATTAATGAATAATGTGAAGCAAATCCTTTTTCACTGTTATTTGTATGCATTAGTTAGAAGCCTACTGATGGCATGGCTATGTTTGTCAAGCCATTTCAGAGGTACAAATAATTGAAAATACATGAAAACAGTAAGCTGTGTGATACATATGTACAAATGTTTCAGGGACAAGTCCTTTGAATGCTTGTTTAGCATTTCAAATGTGTTTCATCTGTTCTTGCAACTGTCCTGGATAGGCCTTACCTCTGTCTCTCTAATTTCTATTGAGTGTTACCTGACACCAATATTTGGCCTCAACTGTATGGAAAATAGTCTCTTCTTATTTAAATTGTATACATTATTGTAATGTATGATGTAAATGTCTACTTCTAAAGAATTGTATTGTCCATTATTATTTAACTATTGTTTTTAGATACTTCTGTTATTCTTAACATGCTTGTCAACTTCTGCAATGTTTGTATTTTTTATAACTGGAGCTTCTCTCCCCAGGCCTCCACTGAAAAATGACCTGTGTCCAGTCATATTTGCTTGGTAAACAAATGTAAAATAAATAAATAACTAAATAAATGAATAATTTATTAGCAAAATAGTTCATATGCCTGTTCTTTAATGGGTGGAGGGAGAAAAATAAGTTTCTGTTATGTCACTAAGTAGACTGGACTGCTCTTTTGGGGAGGCACAACTGAGTTACTACAATGGCACATGGATATGTTACCATTGCTAGTCTCCTTGTTTTGGATCCTACCTGTTGTTAGTATTTCACATATGTCGTATGTGTTATGTTTTTCAGTGGATACTACTGACTACCTACCTTTACTGTTTTATCTGGTAACACTTACTTTGTAGTTATGTGTATTATCATTCTGTTCTCTTTTAGAACTGAAAATGTCACTTAAGTGAAGACCCCCTTCAGTGAGGCAGAGAACACAATCATAGTGGATGTGCTCCATCAACATGGTGGTTTTCTTTTTGGAAGGGGTCATCCCAGTATGCCAGATAGGCTGAAACTATGGCAGCAGATCACTGCAAAAATTAATGCCGTGGGTGGCCACAGCTGTAATTATTAGCAGGTGTGTTCACATCTGCATGGAGGCATGCAGCTGCTATTGCCATTGACCAGAGGGTAACCACTGCAGAACCACCTCTCACCTCCAGTGAGGAATTTCTGGTGAATCTTCTACAATCGGATAACTCACAGTAGAGTGGCCCACAATATGTGCTTGATATGGGTGCCCCTCCTTCTCAGTTCCAGAAAGAGGATCCAGGTAGGTTTTGTTATATGACCAGTTGAATACTGTTGTATAGTTAAACAATTGAAATAAAAGTTACTTTTGTGTCACATGTCTGTTTTTGGGGGGTTGAACACTGGTATAGTGATAAGCTCAATTTGGAGTCATCAGCCACTTACTTGTAGACTTAAAACATCATTCAGATTAAGAGGAGTACATGTAGTACCCCCTGTCTTACTGTTAAGTGTGATAATGTTGGCCTTGCAACTTGCTTAAATTATTTCAGAACCGTCATGAATCCAGCAATGTATGCCTCCTACAGATGGTAAGCCAAATCAAGTTATTTCTGTACTGCACATCAATTTCTCAAAATACAATGTGTCATTTTAGGCCTGTTGTGTGTATTGCTGTACTTTCTTTAATAGTGGCAGCACTGTTAGATGTTTAGCATATATTGTAACATAGTAGTGCAGGTATTAATGTATGCCTGTGTTTCTCCTTTTTTATCACACTTGATCATGACAGTGGGAATGTAGGCCTTGTGCCACCTGATGCCAGTGTCTCATCAGACACATGATGATGGTGGCAAAACTGAGGCACATCTGGGGGTACAGAGGCAGAATCTAACACAGAGGTTGACATCCAACCAACCCCATCTTTTTCTCCCAGACACATCCAGTAGGCCTATGCCTACCCAGTTCACTGAGGCCATAGATATAGGACAGGTTGAGGGTGATAACATTGAGTATGGAAATGTGGCTACTACAGCTTCAGTGCCTGTTGAGTCTAGCTGTAGCAGAATTGCTGTTGAGTTACCACACAGGAGAGTTGATAGGGGTGCTCGGAGGGGGGCCGCTGTCTCTCATCCACCTGCTGCAGGTGTCTGCTCCAGTGTCACACAATGTAGGACCATCATGGAAGCACAGGCACATTCAGAAAGGTGTTCCAGACAAATACTCAGGGTTGTGGATGTGGCACAATCTGACATGCGTGACTGCCTCCACCATGTTGTCTGTGATGGACAGATGGGTGTCTGTCATGGAACGAGTCCTGTCTGTGACAGAACATCTGTTGGGAAGTGAATTTTGTCCTGTGGGCGTGGGTCAGCCACAACATTTGCTGATAGCCAATGTGCCTATTCTCAATCACACTCCTGTAGTGGTAGTACTTTCACTGGTCCATCAGTGAGTGAGCTGTCCAAACTCACATGTGGCAGGCCATGGGGTCATGGTTCTGGGCATTCCCATGAAGGGAGCACATCCAGCAGACATCAGTGACACCCAGGCAGTAGCACTCAATCTGACCTTGGGCGTTGAGGTGCAAGGGTAGCTCCTGGCACAGCTAGTTGTCATGGCTGGGAGCAGCAACAATGAACTGCCACCTCTAGCATGCACAGCTCACATGTCTCCAACATACCAAGATGTAGAGCTATCACTGTGCTCAGCTGTGGGCTGTGTTTATGCAGACTCACTCACATCACTTTCACATGGAAGACCCCTACAGACACACACACAGGTTACCTGCTTCCCTTTCTCCCTCACACACACTCACCAGCCTTTTGTGTTATCCTTGGCCTTCTGCCCCCACCATAATCCTGTGCAGGTAATGATAACTGTGCTGTATCCCTGTTTTCTCTCTATTGGATTCAGAGATACAGAAGCTTTGTATCTGATGCACAGGTTGCATAGCTACATTAGTGCTTAGTATATCTGCATTCATGTTGATGAACTGATAATTGTAACTATCAGTTATATTTGTCTTGCCAAACAATACAGGGGATAGTATCATCAAGACAGTACTTTCTAATGTATTCTTGTGTAAGGGTTGTGAAGTCAGGAACTGCAATGTGTGTCAGAACTTTATAACCTTTTTCTTTAATGTTTCTAGTATATACATATGGTGCAATCACAACACATGCCATAGCATTCGGATCTTAGGATTGTATGACAGCCCTGTAGTCAAAGTCATCAAACAATAATAGAGTATATTGCTCTCTTTTGCATGAACCAGACCAGACACATGTGGCAGATGGACAGACTACAGGGCTTTCTCATCAAGATAACATAGGGCCTACTAACCATGATGAGGTGTATTTGGGTAGATTAAAAACATGTCAGTGTCACGTGTCTGGTATCACATTACATTGTAACTGTTATTCTAAGCCTATTACTTATGTCTTAAACACTTGAGCTTCAGGACAGTTATCATAGATTAAAAAGGTTTCTAGTCTACACTCTTGTGGGAGGAGAGGGTAGCCTCTGCTCTTTTGAGGTGGGTATTGCTGAAAAATGCTTATTGCGGCTGATGGTATAAGGTTTTTGATACAGTTTAAATATGTGGCCTCCAAACCAGTCATTTTACATTAGGAAGGTTTGTGGTGTAGACTCTAGTGACAGGAGAGGATATCCTGCACCCATCTAAGCTGGGATCTGCTGGCTGAAGGCTTATTGTGTCTGATATTCTGAAAGTGCCTTAGTTCTGGATTAAGCACTTGGGTTCCAGACCCCTTATGTCACACTAGGAAGGTTTGTTGTCTACACTCTTGTTTGAGTAACTGTTTGTTCTTCTGTTGTGATTGCAATTTTCTGCACTTTGGATTTCTAGTACTCCTGCATTTTGAGTCTGTAAAATCTTGTCGAAATATGTGTTCAGCGAATACATCTTCATCAACAAGTAAACAGCAAACTCTGTAATTGCAGAATGGCCACATCAGCAACTTTTTTCCCAGGGGAAAAAAGCTCTTGGCCATCATTGAGGATCTGCCCTTTTCCCCACTGTAATACAATCTCGGATTTGGTATATTTATTTAGGGGGTGTGAGGGGAACAGCCCCACATACTGGGGTGTGGCTGAGGTGAACCCCTACTATGTTGGGTTTGAATGTTTGTTTTTAGTTTATTTCGCCAAGCGTTTTTTCCCCTGAGAAAAAAGTCGCTGATTTGGCCATTTGTCAATGACAGGGTTTGCTGTTTACTTGTCACTGAAGATGTGTTCACTGAACATGTCTTTTGACAAGATAATATAGACCCCTGCATTTTATAGCATAGCCTTGATACAGGCTTGCTGAATCTAGACTGTTTGGTATCATTGCAGCACTAAAGCCAGCCTTCTTACATTATTACATTAAGCAGAACCCTCCCTGCACCCTTGTGGCAGAACTGTGCAGCCAAGAAGCCATCTGAATTGGGGATTGCTGCAGTTAGGTTCACTGCTGGCCTTTCCCTTTGTTTACTTTTTTAAACTAGTTTAACTTCACTTGTATTCCAGAATTGTGTTTTGCAGGTTTGCACTCAGTTTACCATAGCTGCTCAGTGCTTCCACTGCTGCCCTGTGAGCAACTCAGTTGTGCTTTGTGAAACTTTGACAATTTTTTGTAACCCTAGCCCTCTATAGAACAGACACATTTTGTTAGTCTTAGACCAAACCCTGGACCATCTAGCCCACTCCCCACTAGTTACTGCAGTACATACCTTCCATAATGGATGGACAGCTTCCCACCATTACATCAGGCAGCCTGAATTACATGGGCATCCTCCGGCAACAGAGCAATTGCCTCGTATACTGACAACCAGTTACTGCTTAAACAAACTAATACAACATCCAAGAGCTGTAAGTATACCATGAATTTGGAATCAGTTCTCTCAGATAACAGCAAACCAGATACCTAGCATGTTGTCAGCACATGCAATTCACCTCTTGCATATAGTCCCAAACAAATGCTCGGTGTTGGCTTAAGTTCTGCCAAATGATACCAACAGTCAATGAAACAAATAATCAATAGCAGAACACAGCTATATAGTCACAAGTATTTATTAAAAAATCCCTTCTTGAACAAACAAACAGGTAAAATAGATGAGCGCTTTCGGGTGTCAACCCTTCATCAGATAAAAACACATAAAAACTGAACAGATTTAAATACCATATCCACCAATGAAAATCAGTAAAAAACCCTCCTATTTTTAAGGGCGGGTTTCATAGGGATAGCATCATTCAGACCAGGTTTCCTGTGAGCCATAAGCTCAATTATCCATTTGGATTCTATTAATTCTGTCAGCTGTTTGATATCCCCTCCCCTATTGTTTAGCCTCACATTTACTATGGCCTTAAAACTAAATTTATGTGTGGGGTTATGCTCAATATGTCTGTAAAGGGCATTGTGTGAGTCACAGTTCCTCACAGCAGAGAGTGGGTAGTGTACCTTGTGGGATGTGCAAGGCATGTGCATATATCAACAAGGATCCTGTATTTGTACATCCAGTGACAGGGAAAGTTTTCTCATTCAAAGCTAGGGCCAATTGCAGAACTACTGATTTGGTTTATTTAGCTGAGTGCACAACATGCACCAGTTTTTATGTGGGGAAAATGAACATGTTCAAAGTCAGGGTGTTACAACACCTCTCTGCTGTGAGGAACTGTGACTCACACAATGCCCTTTACAGACATATTGAGCATAACCCCACACATAAATTTAGTTTTAAGGCCATAGTAAATGTGAAGCTAAACAACAGGGGAGGGGATATCAAACAGCTGACAGAATTAATAGAATCCAAATGGATAATTGAGCTTATGGCTCACAGGAAACCTGGTCTGAATGATGCTATCCCTATGAAACCCGCCCTTAAAAATAGGAGGGTTTTTTACTGATTTTCATTGGTGGATATGGTATTTAAATCTGTTCAGTTTTTATGTGTTTTTATCTGATGAAGGGTTGACACCCGAAAGCGCTCATCTATTTTACCTGTTTGTTTGTTCAAGAAGGGATTTTTTAATAAATACTTGTGACTATATAGCTGTGTTCTGCTATTGATTATTTGTTTCATCACCTCTTGCATATAACAAGCTCACAACACATAAAGCTACATACAGGGAGGTACTCACTAGAAACCTAACTAAATATCAGAGACCTCTCAAGTGCAAACCTACTGTACACAGTGCAGACCCAACAAAATTCACTATAAATAATAATATACAAACCAGTGTCTCAGACAATAAATTCCTCAGGCAAGAATCCTCAAAACCAAATCTCTTCCTCATAAGTGATTCCATAGTGAGACAGACAGATGTCCCCCTCACCAGGTTGGATAAGGAGATCACATTCAGCTTCCTGTCAGGTGCAGGGTCTGTCAGATCATGCTCACTGTCAAGTCTCTCAACAACAAGTACCATTATGACTCTGTCATAACCCATTTTGGAGTGAATGACTGGAGACATAATTCACTGTACTATATGAAGGTGCTTGCTCCCCCATAGTGACCTTTTTAGGCAAAGTCCAAACAACTAAAGTCCCGACATAAAATAATTCACTACAGACAAATTAAAAATTATGCTAATTTATGCAAGGAGTGTAAATCAGAAACTGCACTCATTGGAAGAACTTTTCGAGTCCAACTAACTGTATGTAAAGCCCCATCCATATCAGTGTTGGGTACAGGTCCCCCACCATGAACCATGAATATCACTCTGCCTATTTGAACCTACTTGAGTCACTCATTATACAGCCAAACACCTTAGTCATGTGTGATTTCAACTGTGCTTCTGTCAATTTGGAGTCATATATGTGCACAGATGAACACACACTAAGTTTTGTGGAATTTGTTATTACACATGCTGTGTAACAGATAGTCTGCAACCCCACAAGGGGCTTGGATGTCCCAGACTTAATACTGACCAATATAGTGGTTCTCTGCACTAACCCATGTGTTGGACCCCCTGGTCAAATCAGATCATAATTTAGTCTCATTCACATTCACTGTCATACCCAACACCCCCTTAAGAGCAGAAAGGGTGACAGATTTATTCAAAGCAAACTACAGCTTCCTAACTGATGCCCTAAGTAGTTGCAACCCCCCTGCTGTCAATGTCAGCAATGACTGCTATACAGAGGTTTACACAAATGGCTTGTATAAACAGCAACACAAATGTATGGAGTTGGCTGAATGTGACCAGATCAAAACAAGGTCCTCACAGAAAACAAGCCACCCTGGTGGGAATCAGGCATATATAGGTTATACAACAAGTGGGAGAAAGTAATGTCTAAGAACAATAAGGAACTGACTCAGCAGAAGAAGAACACTCTCCACAGCTTGAACAAGGCTATTAGCTATATTGAAAAGTCATCTAAAGCCATGTACAAACCTAAAGAAACATCCCTAGCTAAAGATAATCAGGAGGCATTCTTTAGTTACATCAGAAATATAAAAGTGAAGGGCCAACTTTGTCCTGAACTAGTAGTGGACAATACCACTCATACTGACCCTGAAGACATCACCAACCTGCTACCGGACAGTTTGGGGCAAACTTCATCCCCTGTCTGTACCAGGCATACCGCAAAGTATACCTGCCACCAGTCCTCTACCTAGTAACCTCCTATGAACCTAAAGTGACATCTGCCTGGACTCCAGGTCAGTGTTTGATCCTATCCTGGTGGGATGGTTGTACATGCAATAATCTGATATATCTGATTATATCAACATTGCCTGTTCACCATTTAGTGGTACATCGGCACTGTCTGTTGAGCGTGTGGTAGTACATCAGCATTGTCTGTTAAGCATATGGTGATAATACTGTCCTATGTGCTGGTGTAAAAGGAGCTCTATCTTCTTCTTCTTCTTTCAGCTTTTCCCGGTTAGGGGTCACCACAATGGATCACCTGTCCACTCATGATTGGCAGTGGAGTTTTACAATGTCGAGTTGCCAGCCCTGCACCCAACCTTCCACACAAGGCACACACATGCACACACTCACACTTAGGGCCAATTTAGAGTGTCCAATTCATCTACAGTAGGCCTTTGGGATGTGGGAGGAAACCGGAGCACCCGGAGGAAACCCATGTGACCACATGGAGGACATGCAGACTCTGCACAGAAGACACCCCAGCCGAGGATCTAACCGGAGAACCTCTTGCTGTGAGGTGGCAACACTAACAGCTGCACCACCGTGGCCACCCTGTAAAAGGAGCTCTATAAAGTCAAGTAAAGTCTCACACACACACACACACACACACACACACACACACACACACACACACACACCAATTCCCCTCATTTGACTGCAGTGAGACTAGAACCCCTACCTATCTAAGTACACAGGCTACAGAACACACAGTCCTGAACACTAGCATCACAGCTCAAGTCTGATTTGGAGTCTGTCAAACAACACTTTATAGATGATGACAGCAGTGTCTGTTGAGGGCAAGATAACAGTGTCCCACAGGCTGTGTAACAGGCTCACTGTAAAGTCCAGCAACAGCTCACAGACAACAGCCCCCCTTTTGACTGCAGTCAGAATAGACCCCCTACCTATCTATGTACACAGTCTACTAAACACAGGAGTTAATGCAAGTGCCACAGCTCAAGTTTGATTTTTATAGGACTGCAGGTGAACTTATAGTAGATGACATCAGCAAACCATGTGGGAGACAAGAGATTGGGAGGCCTGCATGAAATGGATGTGTAGACATGTGCAAGTCTCAAAAAATGGCAAGCCATGCCATTCTAGATTTAACTGTGAGATACATACTTCTGCTCTGCCATCTAGACACACACACACACACACACACACACACACACACACACACACACACACACACACACACACACACATACATAACCAGTTGACTGAAGGTAGAATAGACCCCCTAACTAACTATTTACACAAACTACAAAACAATGTACTTAATGCTTTATGTACTTAATGCATTAATGGACATGCTGCACCTCAGAAAATCCAAATCCCATTGAGCTACGCACTCAAGAGACTTGAACCTCAGCACTGAAATAAATAGGACATGCTGGAGGGACAGATTCATAACCCAGAGGCTCCCTTCACTCTGGAATAAAATCCCAGTCCAGGTTAGGCAGAGTCCTTCATTGACTCTCTTCAAGAGGAATCTTGATGAGTGGATGGGAGATCGTAGGTTTACCCCGGGTATCACTTCTGTGTCACTGTTAGACAGAGGCACAATATGCTAACCTCGAAAAAGGGCATAGCAAAATAAATTTAAAATGGGTGGCGAAAGCCAAACACATTCTGGCTAGGCTTATAAATGCCCTAGGGCAGATAGCCTAGTATGAACCTATGAACCTATGAACCTATGCATGTGTGATGGCACCAGTCTGATCTTGACAGGACTGCAGGTGAACTTATAGTAGATGACATTGTCAGGCCATGTAGGAGACAAGCATTTGGGAGGCCTACAAGAAATGGGTTTGTAGGCTTGTGCAAGTCTCCAAAAACTGGCAAGCCATGCCATTGGAAAAGTAACGATGGAATACACACTCCTGCTCTTCTGTCTAGACATACACAGATATCTAGTGGACTCCAGTGAGAATAGAACCACTATCCATTTAAGTACACAGATTACAGGAACACAGTACTTAACACATGTGCCATGGCACAAGTCTGATTTTGACAGGAATGTAGGAGAACATATAGTAGATGACATCAGCAGGCCATGTGGGAGACAAGAGCTTGGGAGGCCTGCATAGGCACATTGCTTTATAGTGTCATCTGAGGTGGCAGTAGTCTGTTTATGACCCTAGCTATGTAACACAAGTACCCTTATTTAGCATAATTGGTTGTCAGAGTTTTGTAGAGCAAGGCTGTGAGCACCCTTAAGTGGCCCTGTCCATGAGTGAGAACACCACGATATATAAAACACTTTATATTGTGACTAATATATGTGTGAAAAAGTAATGAGTCGGCAGGGTTGTAGTGCTTGTTTTGGGGGGTGAACAAATGGAGGCATTGTAAATATATGAAATATAATTATATTGTGCCCCTAGTTTGCAGTCTTTCCACATCTAGTTTTATGTCATACAAAGGAACAGGACAATAAACACCAATAATAAAGTATCATATATATAGTTCCATAGCTCAATGAGCATTGGATTTGTGCAATGGTTAAGAAAGTGTAGCCACATGTGAGATAAGCCTGTTTGCATATGGGGAAGCATTGTGCAAATGCAAGCCACATTGCTAATATTTCACAGTTACTATTATATGATATATACATGCTACTATACTCCAGTCCCATCTGTACTCCAAGCCAACTTTTTGCGATGGCTAAGAGCATTGCCTAAATTATCATTTTTCTACTTTTGGGTGTCTGTATGTAGGCAATCTGTTTTTTCCCTGTTTCATTACGCACAAACAAGATAAGCTTAGCTAAACTGTTTTCGGGAAGTGGCGCCAGCACACAAGTGGAATTAAAAGAAGACAAAGAGAAAAAGATGATAAAACTAAGGAACACATATGCAAAATCTGTAAAAGCAAAGCAAAAATTGATAGGACACATCATAAATATCTATATATGTCAGGATTTCAACCCTCGCACCAATACAGCTTCAAAAAACAGGAGTTATGCCTTACTCCTCTTTGCCACGCAAACAGCGTTGTAGCAACAAAATGAAGTCAAGCTTCACAAAACCAACTGCATCAGAATGCACACTGCTATCAAACCATTAGTTGTGATTTGTACATTTAATTCTCTTTACTATATTGTGACACAGAACAGTGAGTGATCACACAAACTGTCATAATTATGTTTACAAAAATGCAGCTCTGTCTTACCTTTCTGTGTTTCTTGGTCATTCATCAGTTACCGAATGCATGCAGTTTATAGGCCATTCTACATCATTGGCCTTAAAATGTGAGACCATATTAACTGGGAATGATATGATATGCAGTTGCCAGTAAATCAAGTCCAGGTTGGATGGCACAAACATGCATATACTGTTCTTTTGGGGGTAGCATAGCTGAGTTACTGTTATGGCAGGAAAAAGGGTACACTCTTCTTTTGGGGGAAAGAAAGCTTGGTTACGTTTATGACATAAACAAGTCTGAAGATTGAAAGTGCAATTTGTATCATCACTTTCTAGCTTCTGTCTTTAATGACTTACCAGTGCAAACGTATGAGGCCATGTAGGCAACACTGGTATTTGTCAGATGTATGACTGTATGAATCTTTCATATCCAAGGCCTGCTAGTTATTAATAAAGAAATATAAACAAAATAAGTGTCTGGTGTCACACGTTAAGGTACTTTCTGTAGAATTCCACCCGCTATTTACTTCCTTACTGTAACAAGTTAAGAAATACAAGGATATGCTCTAATATTATTAAAGAATACATTCCAGGTTTGGGACTTACCTTGCAAATGCAGCAGTCAACACACTTTTAGTTCAGTGCTCACTCCTTGTGATGCATTAGTACACAGACATAGGGAGGTAAAGGTTGTGTGATCTGCCTGGCAACAATTTTACTATATGTATGTGAGTAGGAGAAAGGTAGTAGGTCCCTAGGTGGTCAGTGAATGTACTATGCATTGTCTCTTAGCCAAAGCAAGGAGATACTGGTCAAGCCTAAATCTGCCTACAGGAACAGCAGCTGGTGGTTCCTCCTCCAAGTCCTTCTCTGGCTGTGGCTGTAGTGACCTAGGTGTTGGTGAGGGGAATGTAGGTCCCTTCCCCTTGCTGATACTACTGCAGCTGTTTCTGCAGGATCAGATTGTGGAGTTTAGCACATACTCTGAATATTTGTGTACGTGTGTGTGTGTGTGTGTGTGTGTGTGTGTGTGTGTGTGTGTGTGTGTGTGTGTGTGTGTGTGTGTGTGAATTATACTGCATGGCTTCACCAGATTTATCTAGGCATGGGAACCATCACTTCAGAAGCCCAAACACACTCTCTATAATGTTTAAAGTTTGAGTGTTTGCTTCATTATGGCATTCTTCCATGGGTGGGTGTGCACTTCTGATGAATGTCATCAGCCATGGTTCTGGGGTCTATCCAGCATCCCCCAGTAAATGGCCCTGTGGGATGCCCCCCCTAGCAATCATCTGGTACAGCTGTGATGTATGCCAGATATGGGAGTCCTGACAACTGTCAGGGTTAGCAGCACAGACATTCAAGATAATTCTCTGGAGATTACACATGACTTGGCAGTTGATGGAGTGGTATCTCTTGTGGTTAATGTAGATTATACCCTGCTCACCAGGTGGTGCCTTAATGTATACATAAGTGAAATCTATGGCACCTGGTACTTCAGGGTAGTGTGCTACATGGTAAAACAGTTCTGTATTATATAAAAAAAATTATCTGCTTTTACTGTATTTGTGTTTCATCTTAATTTATTTTGCTTTTGTGTCATCTTAAAAGTGCTCACTTGTATTTATTACTGCTTGGTGTAACTCATTGTAAGCCTTTTAGTTTAAGCACCTGGGCTTCAGACCAGTTGTTTTACATTAAGAAGGTTTGTGGTCTGCACTGTAGTGGCAGAACAGGTAGCTTACATCCTTCTAAGTTGGGAACTGCTGATTGAGGGCTCAGTGTCTGTTATTCTAAAAGTGTATTAATTCTGGTTTAAGCACTTGGGCTTCAGGCCAGTTATTTTACATTAAGAGGGTTCGTGGTCTGCACTCTTGTGGGAGGAGAGGCTGGACTCTGCCCTTCTGAGCTGGAAATTTCTGGTTAAAGGCTTATAGTGCCTGCATATTTGAACTGCTTCTTACTGAAATTGGTACACCTTGTTTGCTGTAGCATAGACTAGATCCATGCCTGCTGAATCTAGCTTTGTTTGTATAACTTGAGCACTAATCCAGGCATTCTTTAAAGTATTCAATTGTATTTATTACTGCTTGGTAGTAACTTGATTAAAGTGTAGCTATCATTCTAAGTATTTTGGATTAAGCACTTGGGCTTCAGACCAGTTGTTTTACATTAGGAAGGTTTGTGGCCTGCACTGTGATGGCAGGACAGGTAGCTTACATCCTTCTAAGTTGGGAACTGCTGATTGAGGGCTAAGTATCTGTTATTCTAAAAGTGTTTCAGTTCTGGTTTAAGCACTTGGGCTTCAGGCCAGTTATTTTACATTAAGAAAGTTTGTGGTCTGCACTCTTGTGGGAGGAGAGGCTGGACTCTGCCCTTCTGAGCTGGAAATTTCTGGTTAAAGGCTTATAGTGCCTGCATATTTGAACTGTTTCTTACTGAAATTGGTACACCTTGTTTGCTGTAGCATAGACTAGATCCAGGCCTGCTGAATCTAGCTTTGTTTGTATGCTTGTTGTTTGTTTGCTTATTATTTCCCTGAAACGCTAATTCCACCTAAAACACAGCTTTTCAGCACTTCTGTGGATCCGTAGTGAAATCTGCATTGCTTACTGTACTTATTTCCTTGTTTCACTTGAAAGAAAGTTACTGTTTGTCATTTTTGCATTTAAGTTACCTGTAACACATTGCATTTAAGTTACCTGGCACTTGCTCACTAAGTCAGCACTAAAAAATTAAAAGCACTACACCCTCACAAACTCCCCTTGAGTACCTTGTTCCCCATTGGCCCTTTTCTCAATTATAAAGGAATTCCCAATACTATTCTAGCATGTCCAAAGGTCAGTTGTCAATCTCCTCTCCGGTCCAGCTGGTGAATCTGGGAATCTTGAGGCAATGTTACAACTGCCTCATGTACACAGACAACCCTCTCCTCCTCCCAACAAATTCCAACACATGTGAGAGATGCAACCATATAGCCAAACTGGAGGCTAAGCTCTCTCAACTCAGTACTGGCATAACCAGTCAGGAGGAGAAGGAAACCACACTCACTACAATTGCAGTCTCACATAGACCTACCACGACAGCAAACCAAACACATAAACACACAAAAACATACTCGGAGGCTCTAAATAAAAATCTGCCTAAGTAACAGACACCCAAGCAACCACTACCCCAAAACAAAACATGTGCAACACATAGCTCACAAAGCCAGTGTGCCGAACAGTCACAGCCCTTAAGGCTAAACAACACACCTGATACACTTGTAATAGGTGACTCTATCGTCAGGCACACTGATGTCCCACTCACCAGGCTGAACAAGGAGAAGGTCACGGTGAGCTGCCTGTCGGGTGATAGGATCCGCCACATAACACAAGCACTCAGGTCACTCCAAGGCAAGTACAAATATGACTCAGTCATTGTCCATGCTGGTGTGAATGACCTGAGATGTACCTCCCTGGACTACATGAAAAGAGACATAGAGGAGCTCTCTGAGCATGTAGCCCAGGCCGGTATGACCCTGACCTTGAGTAGAATCTTACCCTCACCAAGAATGATGCCACAATATGAAGACAAGATGATCAATTTCAACAATTGGCTTAAGTATTGGTGTCATTTAAAGGGGATCCAATGCCTGTCAGCCTGGGATGACATGCTCGACAAGCCACAATGCTTCGGTAGGGACGACTTGCACCTGTCACCCCTGGGCTTTCGGATATTGGCAAAGGCTCTTGCTACCCCCATAGTGCCTTTTTTAGGCAAGGCTCAAAAGACAAACCCACCTCTATAGGTATCACAAGGGATAAGAAACTATGAGTAATGCTGCTCAATGCCAGAAGTCTAAACCTCAAGATGCATGCACTCAAAACTCTCCTTAGCATGGAGAACATCGATATCTGTGCAGTAACAGAAACCTGGTTCAAGGCTGCCGAGAGCACCCCAGCACTACCAGGTTATACCTCATACCATGCTTTTCAGCCCCAAAACTTGGACTGAAGCACAAAAGGAGGGGGAGTATCAATATTCGTCAAAGATACCCACACCTCCAGGTTGGTGGCACAGCACGAAGCATCAGAGACTATCCATGTGCAACTAACAGTGGGTAAAACTACCTTCCAGTTTATAGCCTGATACAGACCACCCTCCCAAACCCAGGAACCCCACTCGGCCTTCCTGAGAACACTGGAAAATATGAAGGTCTCTCCAAACACCATTATATTGGGCGACTTCAACTACCCAAACATAGACTGGGAGCATTACTCTAGCTCCAACACCCTAGCCCAAAGGTTCCTAAAAATTTATAAACTCAAATGCTATGGAACAACTTGTTACCACTCCCACAAGAGGGGAAAACATACTGGACCTGATCATCACCAACATGGGGACTCTATGCTCCAGACCAGAAGTGTATCCCTCACTGGTAAGATCATACCATAAACTAATCTCACTGGATATTCACATCCCGACCCCACCCCCTGCCCAGAAAACCACAGTGAAAAACTTCTCTAAAGCAAATTTCTCACTCCTCAAAACAAAGGTGGAATCCTTCAAAGCCCCCGGGCCTGTGGAAAATACAGCCCAGACCACAGAATCCTTTATAAAAACATTCTATGAACACCTTCAGGAATGCATGGATCATGCAATCCCAAATAAAACCAAGACCCAATCCTCCAAAGGCAGACGTCCTGTCTGGTGGACCCCAGCCATAAACAAACTATACAATAGAAGGAGGAAGCTACTACATGATAGAGCAAAATCCCAAAAAGGGAAGGCATCTCTGATCAGTATTAGCAAAAATCTACGGGCACTCATAAAATCGTCTAAGGCCAGCTTCGAGAGAAAAATTGCACAGGACACTAAGGATAATCACAAGGCTTTCTTTAGTTATGTTAGGAAGCTGGGTGGGAATTCCCAGATATGCTCAGAATTAGTCCAAAATGACAAAAAATACACCGAACCCACAGACATTGCCAACATCCTAGCTGACAGGTTCAACACAAACCCCCCCCCCCCCCACCAAAAGGGAAAATATCTATCCCAGCAGAGTGCTGTCCCCCTGACATCTCAGATGCTCAACTAAGAGCCACCCTCTCCAAAGCAAAAAACACAGCATCAATGGGACAAGACAGTGTCCCAGGCTGCGTCCTACATGAACTCCAAGAAGAGCTAAACCCAAACATAAAACTACTGTTCAATCTCAGCCTTACTACATGATATGTACCCAAAGAATGGCGTACAGCAACAGTGGTCCCTCTCCACAAAGGTAGTGCCTCAATGGATCCTGGAAACTATCGCCCCATAAGCCTGACTAGATTTGTTTGCAAAGCTATAGAAAGTATCATCATGGACCTCATAAATAAAGATATTGGGGACCTACAGATACTGGATCCTACCCAGTTTGGCTTTGTTAAGGGTAGATCCTGCCTCTTAAACCTGGTCGATTCCTTTGAAACGGTCACCAAGGCCATTGACGAGGGGAAGGTGGTCCACACAGCCTACCTGGACCTCGCAAAAGCCTTCGATACAATACCCCACTTGGGCATTATAGATAAGCTCACCAGCTTAAATATAAACCCCTATGTCACTAGATGGGTTCCAAACTGGCTCAAGGACAGAACCCACATGGTTAGAATTGCTGGAGCCATGTCAGACTCCAAACCAGTTACAAGTGGTGTCCCACAAGGCTCAGTCCTGGGACCTCTCTTGTTCGGTATATATTTCTCAGTGGTACAGGCCAACACAGAAGGACTGTGGCTGACCAAGTTTGCAGATGACTGCAAACTGGGCGCCATAATCGACTCTCCAGCCGACACAAGTATCCTCCAAAAGGGCCTCATAGAAACAAACAACTGGTGCCAGAGCCATGGCCTCAAGCTAAACGACAAAAAGTGTATAGTCATCACCTTTAGCAAAAACAAAGTGCCCAAAAATTACCACATAGGTGGTAATCCATTAAGTACAGAAGAAGTAATTAGGGACCTGGGGACCCAAGTTGATAACAATCTCTCATTTGACAACCACGTGGCCAAAGTGGTTAGAAAAACATTTTATATAGCCCACCTAATTATGAAGGGATTCACATCTAGATCAGGGGAGGTCATCGTGCCTCTTTACTCATCCCTCATCAGGCCCATAATTGAGTACAATGCCCCTTTTGGGATGTACCTTACCAGACACCTGCAGCAACTGGAAAGACCCCAAAAGTACCTCACCAAGAGGATCAAAGGTCTCAAACAGATGTCGTATGCTGCCCGGTTAAAGAAACCCCAGCTCTACTCAGTGGCATACCACCTGCTCAGAGGCGATCTGTGCCTGACGTATAAAGCCATGTCCAACCCAGAATTAATGGACATGCTGCACCTCAGAAAATCCAAATCCCATCGAGCTACGCGCTTGAGAGACTTGAACCTCATCACTGAAATAAATAGGACATGCTGGAGGGGCAGATTCATAACCCAGAGGCTCCCTTCACTCTGGAATAAAATCCCTGTCCAGGTTAGGCAGAGTCCCTCATTGACTCTCTTCAAGAGGAATCTTGATGAGTGGATGGGAGATCATAGGTTTACCCCGGCTATCACTTCTGTGTCACTGTTAGACAGAGGCACAGTATACTAACCTCGAAAAAGGGCATAGCAAAATTAAATTAAAATGGGTGGCGAAAGCCAAACACACTCTGGCTAGGCTTATAAATGCCCTAGGGCAGATAGCCTAGTATGAACCTATGAACCTATATATTGCTGGCCCTCTCTTCAGAACTATGGGGAAAATATGTGCTCACTGGCATGGTTGAGAATAGCATCCAGAAATTGGTGGAGGATCTTGGAAGCTGATGCCTGTGACACAACCATCGTCTCCCCAGGTTGTATTTGCAAAAGACCTGAAGCTAATATTCTAATGGCTACACATACCTTAGTTTCCACTGGAATGGGTTGACTCTGGCTCTGGTTGATGGTGGCTGAGCTCACAGAGTTCTTGCAATGTGTCCCAGTCCACCTTGTAGTGCTCTAGAATCTTCAGCTCATGTAGCACCAGGAAATTTACCCTGGGCCTGAACACTGTTCTCCTTCTTGGTCTAAGCCTATTATCATCAGCACCAGCAGCATTGGCTTCAGCCTGTAACACATGCAGATATAGAATACCTTAAGTAGCCCCTACCATTGTGTCAGTTAAAATTTCCTTGTCTCTACCCTAAGGGTATTGAAGTATTGAGGAAAAAACAGAATGGAGGCTACATGGATGCTTTATACATTGTTTAATAGCTGCACTGTGCTGGATTGGTTGATTAACATGCAATTCATCTAATATGCTATAATTAGCATCTATTCAACACACCTGTTGCTTACTCATTAGTGAGGTATGAGCATCTCTGCACACCTTAGTGCACCTTTTTATAAATAAGTAAGGACAGGCAAAAGTTGTATTTATTTCTTCTGTTTTCATGATATCATGCAAACATGGACCATATAACGTGAAGGAAAGGTTGCACAAACTGTAGTAGGACACAGGGCCATCTGTATATCTGTATTGCTGCCCTAACACATACATGTGCTGCCACAGGTATAGTTACATAACAACCCAGAGAAGCCTGCCATTCATTCCAGTGTTTCTTGTGGTTGTGCTACATGCTGTATCATGCAAACAAAGGCAAAGCAAAAAAGAAATAATTAAGCTGGACAGAGACCACACATTTTAACAACCAAATAATGAGGATGAAACAGAACTTGGGAACTGTGCATTGCTTACATGCACTTTCCCCCTCACAGCCCTACATGTTCATCTCTGCAAGTGTAACCTGAGACAACCACTGACGATTTACTGTTGCCATACATTCAACATGAACACTGTTGAAGTGCCTACATGAAGTGAACGTCCTTACACTGTTACTGTTTTTTGAGATTCAACAATTCTAATGAGTTTTGTTCTCACTTGCATCTTCAGCATGCTGACAGAACAGAATCTACATGGCTAGCAACTGTGTAGGCAGGGAAACTGCACAGGAGCCCACTGTTGTAAACCCAAGGCCATCTATTACTTTGCCTATATATCTGCAAAGAGAAATACATGTTTTAATAAAATGGGACTGTAATTCATCAGCTACATACTGCATATACTTACATTATAGTATAATAGTCTGTTTCTTAACATTTGAACATTTTAGCAGCCTGCATTACTTAAGAGTATTTTCTTCATTTGGGGATGGGGAGAAAAGCTGCATTTATGTCATGGTTCATAGGTTAATAGGTTGGTACTAGCTATCAGCCCTAGGGCCTATGCAAGCCTAGCCATTACAATTCCCTGGATATTTCTTCCCACAATATTTACTTCTCCAGGCCCCTGTCTAGCAGGGGGACAGACATGATCCCCTGGGTGAATTTCCTATCTCCCATCCAATCATCAAGGTTACTTTTGAAGAGGGCCAATCAGGCTCTCTGCTTGATATGTATGGGCAGTCTATTCCAGAGTATGTGGAGTCTCTGGGTCAGGAACCTATCCCTCCAGCATGTTTTGTTCATTGTGATGACAAGGTTTAGATCCCTGGAGCGTGTAGCTCTGAAGGATTGGGATTTCTTTAAGTGGAGCATGTCCAACAGCTCAGGGTTTGACATGGCCTTGTATGTTAAGCAGAGATTGCCTCTGAGTAGACGATATGCCACACAGTATAGCTGGAATTGTTTTAGACGGTCAGTATATGGCATCTGCTTTAGGCCTGTGATTCTTATAGTGAGGTATTTCTGTGGCATTTCCAGCTGTTGCAGATGTCTTGTGAGGTACATACAAACGGGGCATTATACTCTTTGTGTGTGTGTGTGTGTGTGTGTGTGTGTGTGTGTGTGTGTGTGTGTGTGTGTGTGTGTGTGTGTGTGTGTGTGTGTGTGTGTGTGTGTGTGTGTGTGTGTGTCTTTTGGCTTTTCCCGGTTAAGGATCACCACAGCGAAACTCCGGTCCGCTAATGATTGGCAGTAGATTTTTACATACTGGCTTGCCGGGCCTAACGTACAACCTTCAACAAAAGAACGCCCATTCACGCATGTTGCTACAGAAGACACTTTAACTGAGAATCGAACGGGCAATATCTAACTGTGAGGCGACAACGCTGCCGCAGCACCACCATACTCTATAATGGGTCTAATGAGGGATGAGTACAGTGGGACAATGACCTCCTTTTTTCTGGATGAAAAGCCCTTAATTATGGCACTTAATAAGGTATTTAAATATTTGTTACTCTGATTTTCTAGCATCCGCAATGTGAAATTAGGTCATAATATGTGTGGTGTTACATGTTAAGGTCAGTTCTGTACAAATGTAACAGCTTTGTCTTGCTCTTGGTTCAGTGTAGACTCCTTCCCATGGCTGTATTTGAAAACTTTTTGAATACAAGGCCATCATGAACATGGAGTCTACATGTTTGCTTTACAGCCTGTTGAATCAATCCACCATGTTGATTTCCTTCATTAGCATAAAATTCAGCTACTTAGTTTCTGTGTTTGCACGTGAGTGCATGCCACTACGTGGAATTTACTGAATCTCAACTGTTTATTTGGCCATGTGCACATTGTGCTGCAATGCCCACACAGTCAAAATTAACATGTAGGCTTTACTGAATCCCCCTGTGTATCTGTTCTTAACCAATGTTTTCATATTATGTCTAATTCGGTATAATTATTTAAATTGTGTTTGTCTTTTGTATTATTTTTAAAGACTGTAAAATTACTATCCTTAAAATATTTTATAACACTTTGGAGCTTTTCTTCCTGCGCCATCGTTGAAAATGATTTCCAACCCATTCAGATTTTCCTGGTAATCGAATGTCAATAAAATAAATAAATAAATACATTTTGCAGATGCCAAGAATTTAGTATTGCACTAAATTCTTAGCAGCACACCCACTTCTTCTTCTAATTTGGCTGCTCCCGTTAGGGGTCGCCACAGCAGATCAGCTGTTTCCATTTCTTCTTGTTCTCTGCATCTTGCTCTGAAATGCAGGGCTTGTCCAGGATTTGAACTTAGGACTTCTTGCACCCAAAGCAAGAATCATACCCCTAGACCAACAAGGCATCCTTTGCAGCAGCACACCCACTAAAAGAACTTATTGCCCCATGCAAAAATAAGTACTGCCTTCTAAAATAAATGTGGGAACATGGATCTGACATGGCTTGCTGCCAGTTTTTGTACTCCTCATAAGAAATGCTTTAGCTTGTCATATGGCATACACCTTAACATTCTATGAGGGGCAGCTTGCCTCTAGCATGCATGGGCAAGGCTGGCATGTTCTGCATAGTAAGATTCATAGTCGGTTGAATAACTGGTACAAAAATTCAGGGTTTTGATTAACACATCTTCTTAGTGGGACACTGAAAATGTTCTAGTTTTAATATCTCTTGGTCTAGGTTGCCATTTCACCAAAGTGGTCATCTACAGACAACTAAATATTTTAAAAGGACATTTATGTGGAATAATGCTGGGAGCTGCTACAGAGTCCTACCTACAGGGATTGAGCAAGGCAGATAGGCCAGCTGGCTGTGTTCTGACAGCTTGTGTCTAAGATCAGGTTTCATTTAAATTTAGTCTGTTAGACAAAATACAGTATTTTCTTTGCATAAGTCTAGAACTGCAGCCATATTAAAGCAGTCCTTCACATTCTGCATGCAGTTTCAGTGAATACACTGTCAATCAGTGAAAATAAAATTCAGTCAAGGATAAAATGTGCTAACAGAATGTGTAGTACATTGAGTACAAACAGATCTTGTTTAGATGGTATCAGGGTTGGGAATCAAGGTTAAAGAGGTATGTAGAAATTTACAGGGTTTTGGTATTATTAGGAGATACTTCACACAGTTAGTTAGTTCAGACTGATACACATCAAGTCATTCTCATGCAGTCCTCAGAAGTTTTGGTACAGACACTCAAGAGTGAGTGTAGAAGACACATCAAATATCCAGCATTCCAGAATATTAATTATATTATTCAGGAGGAAAGTGGTGCTGCGGTAGCATTGTCGCCTCACAGTAAGACGTTGTCCTGTTCGATTCTCAGTTAGAGCATCTTCTGTGTGGAGACATGCGTGAATGGCCATATCTTCATTGAAGGTTGTGCGTCAGAGCTGGCAACTCGGTACGTAAAAATCTACTGCCAATCATTAGTGGACCGGAGTTCCCCTGTGGCGACCCCTAACCGGGAAAAGCTGAAAGACACAACATTCAGGAGGAAAGGAATAATTCAGAGTAAAATGAGTGCAGAAGCTGCAGACATAACATTCTGAGTACAGAATTTAGACAGTATAATGAATGCAGAAGATACAGACATTAAGATTTGACATGTACCTCTGCTGTACATAATAAAACATTCTTAACAGAACTACAGTGTATGCAGGCTCTTACTCTGAAAAGTGCAAGAAGGTCTGGCACATAAAAGAGAGACTAGCATGTGCTCAGCACAGTTCTTGGTAATTAACAGATAAAGACATTCATTCCTCTATCATTCTCATTTTTTCGAGTTATTTTCAGTTCATTCTAGTACTCTGAAGTCCTATCAATTCTTACAATGGCGAGCCACCATCAATGGGGGGGAGCAATATTTGCAGTTAAAGTAAGTCCCAAAACCCTATAGCAACTTTGAAAATCTATCAGCTGACAGATCATGTGTATTTTTCTCAAAGAACTTCAAATTCTCCAAGGTATCATTGCAAAAGACATTATTCAGTTAACAGCAACATACCAGAAAACTTCACCATATCCACAACAGACTACCAACTTTCAAGTTTTCATTGAGATAGGACAGACCTAAGGGAAACCTTACAAGAGAGAATTTGAAAAAGCTGTGAGCCATCTGGCCACATTCTCCAAGCAACTTCAACCATCCTTATGTCAGAATTCATTTTTATTACAATGCATATTCTGGTTAAATCAGAAAGTAAATCTCAGAAAAGTCTGAATACAAAATATGCCAGTTTACATGCCAGTTCATACTAAGCTAACTGCCCTTGCGAGTCATTTTAAGCTTAGCCAATTATCCCTTGTGAGACTCAAATGCTGCACCTTGTGCTTGCAAGGCAAACACCTTAACTATTTGGCCACCCTCCCACCCTCCCAAAAAATGTAAATTATATAAATATGTCAAACAATACTACTACAGTAAAGGCACCATTAAATGTCTGGTTTAATGTTAAAAATTGGATAACACAGTCTCAAAACGTGTTCTAGAAATGTTCATTTAATTTCAATGTTGTTAGTTCAAGAAAGTTATTTTTTTAGACATAAAAAGGTTAAATAAACACAGAAGCTCACTGTAATGTCTCATAATTTGCAGTATGTTTCAGTTTCTAATATCAGTACTGTTTCAGGCTTAAACACAAATTCTAGTTTACAGTCTTCAGAAATCAGTGTAAAATCTATAACATATGTAATTCAAAGTACAGAGTTAAATCACAGTATTGCAAAAACAGACATAAAGGTCAATGTAACATGCAAATTTCTAGACAAAACACAAAGTAAACATTTGCAATGTCTCACGTTCACATCATTTAAATACAGACTTTCAGAATGCAATAAATTCTAGTTCATTGTTTTCATAATGCAGTGCAAATATTGCACTGGGGGGTGGGGTGGGTAAGAGGGACCAGAGTGCAAATTTTGCTCAGTTTGATAAAGTAAACACCAGCATAAATGATACATAGACTTTAGGGCAAAATCAAGAAGAAATGCATAACATAGCTCAAGCAAATATTATTATCAGTGTTTTAGGGCAAAATGAAGAAATGCATACCATGGTTCAGTTAGTGTTGTTTCTAGCTGTATAAAAAAAGATTTTCAGCTTATCTATAAATGGTGTGGCAATCCAGCACCAGACCAGTTCATCTGTCATTGTTTAAGTATGAGAAAAATGGCAATATTTCATTTTTTACAGAAAAGAAGTTATGGAATAATGTACTGATTAACACAGAGACATCAATTTCATTTACAAAGTGACCTCTGCTAGAGGATACAAGTACAATTAGGTATTTGAAGGGTCAAAGGTTACAGCAGGGAGCAGTTTTGAGTGTAACAGTACTGTACTAAGTGTGGGCATGTCTTCAGAGTTTCATGTTGTTTTATACTTCAGTAACAAGATTTTATGAAAAAATGAAAATGCTACAGAGTGTAAAGTAGTGCACACATATAACACTTGTGAGAGTTTGTGTGCAGTAGAGTGTACAAATGATGTACAGAACTTGAAAATTGCTTATGACAGGAACACACAGATTCATGGATGAAAGAAAAATAAATTCTGTTTCAGTTGCCACAGCTGAAGTGTAGGCATTTAAGTTACCACATTTTCAGAAAAAAGTATCTTATACTCAGAAAAGTGAAGACAGACTGAAAAGGGAATTTCAATTCACTTTTTTAGCCAGTAAGGAAAAAGGTAACAGTTTCAGGCTATTACTATTTTTAAAATTGGTATAAGTAGTTACCATTCTGAAAGCACATGTTGTGTATGGTATACCAGAAATAACAGTTAAGTTAGTTCACAGAATAAATGGTTTACTGTTACAGATCTGGCAAATTATTTTTTTTCTTTTGTTTTATTTTAGTAGATACTGTTAAAATCTTTGAATTGTGGTAGTAAATTGTTTGGTATATAAATAATATCTTGATACAGAAGGAGACAGGAGAGCATTTACAGATATTAAATGCTGTTTTGCTAGTTCTACAGACTGTAGAATTTAAAGTTGTCATTTCATTCTATAAGAGACAGTACAGTCAAAAGTTCAGATCCCATGCTAGACAAGAGTGCAGCATGTGCAGCACTAAAAAGACAAACCCACTACCGTAAATAGCACAAGTAACAAAAAACTGAGGGTAATGCTACTTAATGCCAGAGGTCTAAACCTCAAAATGCATGCACTCGAGGCACTCCTCAGTATGGAGAAAATCAATATATGTGCACTAACAGAAACCTGGTTTAAGGCTCCAGAGAGCACCCCAGCACTACCAGGCTACAATTCATACTATACATTTCATCCACAGAACCCAAACTGAAATACAAAAGGCGGGGGTGTATCCATATTCATCAAGGATACCCACACCTCCAGGTTAGTGGCATAGCACGATGCTTCAGAGATCATCCACGTGCAACTAACAACAGGCAAAACTGCAATTCAAATTGTAGCTTGCTACAGATCACCCACCATGTCCCAGGACCCCCATTATGCGGTTTTGGAAACACTGGGAAACATAAAGGACCTACCAAACACCCTAAAATTGGGTGATTTCAATAACCCAAAAATTAACTGGGAGAACTACTCAAGTACTTACTCTCTTGCCCAACATTTCCGAGAATTTATAAACTCAAACGCCCCGGTTCAACTGGTCAACACTCCCACCAGAGGTGACAACATATTGGACCTGGTCATCACCAACATGGTCATGGTTCCACACCGGAGGTCAAACCCTTGCTGGTTAGATCTGACCATAAACAAATCACTTTGAATATCCACATTCCACCCACCCCCCAAAGAAACCACCATGAAAAACTTTTCAAAAGCAAACTTCATGTTACTTAAGACTGAGGTGGAAAGTTTCAAAGCCCTCATGCTGAAGGATAATGCTGTCCAAGCTGCAAAATCCTTTACTAATGCATGGATTGTGCCATGCCAAGCAAAACCAAGACTTACTCCTCCAAGAAAAGGAAACCAGTCTGATGGACTCCTGCCATAAACAAGCTATACAATATAAGGAGGAAACTAATACAGAAAAGAGTAAAATCCCAAGAAGGGAAGACATCCCTGATCAGTATCAGCAAGAAACTACGATCCCTCATATAATTATCCAAGGTGAGCTTTGAAAGAAAAATTGCCAAGGACTCCAAATAAAACCACAAGGCATTCATTAGCTATGTCAAGAATCTAAGTGGCAATGCTCAGATCTGCTCAGAGGTAGTGCAGAATGGCACAAAATACACTGAACCAACCAATATCGCCAACATCCTGGCAGACAGGTTCAGTGCAAACTTCACCACCCTCTCCCCCAAACATAACCATACCAGAAGAATGTAGAGTCCCTGAAATCGCAGGCCCTCAGGTTAAAACAGCCCTCTCCAAAGCCCAAAACACAGCATGAATGGGACCAGATGGTGTCCCAGGCTGCGTCCTACATGAGCTCAAAGACAAACTAACTACTCACCTAAACACACTGTTCAAACTCAGCTTCTCCACAGGCTACGTACCCATAGAGTGATGAACAGCAATGATTATTCCACTCCACAAAGGTTGAGCCACAACAGACCCATGGAACTATCGCCCTATAAGCCTGACTAGCTTGGTCTGTAAGGCTATGGAACACATCATCATGGAAATCATTAACAGAAACATTGGGAACCTCCAAACACTGGACCCTACCCTGTTCGACTTTATTAAGGGCAGATCATGCCTCCTAAACCTGGTGCACTTCTTTGAGACAGTTACCAAGGCTATAGATGAGGGAAAGATGGTACACACAGCCTACCTAGACCTTGCTAAGGCCTTTGACACCATTCCCCATTCTGGTATTATAGACAAGCTCACCAGCCTGAACATATACCCCTACGTCACAATATGGGTTACCAACTGGCTCATAGACAAAACCCACATGGTGAGAGTTGTGGGAGCTAGGTCTGACACTAAACCGGTTACAAGTGGCATTCCCCAGGGCTCAGTCCTAAGACCCCTCCTGTTCAGCATATACTTCTCAGAGGTACAGGCAAGCACAGGAGGACTATGGTTGATGAAGTTCGCAGACGACTGCAAACTAGGAGCTATAATTGACACCTTGGCTGACACAGACATCCTCCAAAAGAGTCTCACTGAGACACATACGTGATGCCAAAATCATGGCCTCAAGCTAAATGCCAAAAAGTGCATAGTCATCCCCTTTGGAAAAAACAAAGTACCCACAAACTACCACATAGGTGGTATTCCCCTAAATATGGTAGACATAATAAGGGATCTGGGGACCCAATTAGATAGTAATCTTACCTTTGATAATCACATTGCCAAAGTGGTTAGAAACTTCTTCTACATGGCCCACCTAATCACAAAAGGGTTCGCATCCAGATCAAAAGAGGTCATTGTGCCCCTCTACTCATCACTCATCAGACCCATCATAGAGTAGAACGCCCCATTTGGGATGTACCTTACAAGACACCTGCAACAGCAGGAAATACCACAGAAGTACCTCACCAAGAGGATCACTGGTCTCAAACAGATGCCCTATGCAGCTCGACTGAAGAAACGTCAGCTGTATTCGGTTGCATACCGCCTACTCAGAGGTGATCTCTGCCTGACATACAAGGCCATGTTCAACACAGAATTGATGGACATGCTCCACCTAAAGAAAACCTTATCCCCTAGAGCCACATGCTCTAGGGATCTAAACCTCACCACAACAATAAATAGGATGTGCTGGAGGGATATATTCCTGTCCCAGAGACTTCCCATGCTTTGGAATAAGATTCTAATCTACATTAGGTAGAGTTCCTCGCTAGCACTCTTCAAAAGAATCCTTGATGAGTGGATGGGAAACAGAAAGTTTACCCCAAGGATCACTTCTGTGGCTTTGCTGGACAGAGGTACAGGGAACTAATCTAAGGGGCCCACGAAAGCCAATGCATTCTGGCTAGGCTTATAAATGCCTTTGGGCAAATAGCCTAGTACCTTCCTATGAACGTATGAATCTATGAACCATAAATATTATATGTCATTAAACCACAGGTTCAAATCTCATGTTAGGAAAATAATGCAATGTAATTTTACTGTATGAGGAAACTTCACATACTTATATAAAGGACAGACAAGTAAAGTTCCAGAATCAGATCAAGTCAATTCTAGTAATAAATATGGATATGTAAACAGTTCAAGATTATATATTTTTCATGCAGAAACTGCAGTTTACTACAGCACATCAGAAGCACAGATGTACATAACTGAGTAATCAGATTACAGGGCAACTCAGAAAGCAGAACTAAAGGCAGTACTGTATGCCATAAGGTAAAGATCAGTTTAATATTATTAGTGGTAGGTTTATGCTGTAAAGGTTCTTACTATTTATTCAAGAAAATGATAGGCAGTAATGATGAATTCTTGCAGTATTCAGTAACACTGAAATAGTTAAATGACATCAGCTAAAAGAACAGCTACAAGTAAGGCAGTGGACAGAGTACTGCATACTGAAGAAATGTTATTGTACATTATGACCTGAGGGTCTCAGAGTAAATGCAGAAATCCAGCAGTTAAATTAATGTTGTAAAGGTGCAGAAATGCAAAAAATGTTGAAAAATTAATACAGTGTCAGATTACGACTTTAGTTTCATTTGAGTTTATGACAGGAAAAAGCAGTGCCACCAAGGTTTCCATTCAATGTGATAATGAAGTTACAGCCTTTCCATATCACTGTAGTATACTATCATTTCAATTACAGACTTGCAAGAATGTATTTATTAGTAACATAGGTCTATTTCACTATGATACATTATCAGTTTGCTTCCAGACTTACAAGAGTTTATTAGTAGCATATGTTTATTTCATACAGAAAAATGTAAAAGTCATGGAAACAAGCAACGCTATTGATTTATAGTTGTTAAAGCTGCAAATGTTATTATAAGGACCTGATACTACTTTATTGTGTTTTGCAGATATTGCTACAAAAAGACACATGGGAGGTTCAATAAAGCCTACACAATAATTTTGACTGTGTGCATATTGAGGCATGATACAGACACAGCTGTGAAAAGTTTTAGATTCAATAAACTCTGCAAAGTGGAGCACACTTACATGCAAACATGGAAACTTTTATGGCATGCAAATTACAGCATAAGTAGCTGAATTTTATGCTAATGAAGCAAACCAACACTACTCAGTTGCTGAGTTTCAGGATTTCCCTCCCTTCAACAACCTCTAAACCAACCATGTAGACTTTGAGTTTGTGTTAGCTGTGTATTCAAAAACTTTCCAAATATAGCTACAGAATGTAGTCTACATGGAAATAAGAGCAAGTAAAAGCTCTTACCTCTCTATAGAACTGACCTTAACATGTAATACCACACATATTATGACCTAATTGCACATTGTGGATGTTAGAAAATCCTTTTCAAGTGCCATGACATAAATGCAGATTCTTTGCCCCACCTCCAAATGTAGAATATAATTGTAGTTATGCAGGCTGTTAAAATGTTTAAATGCTATGAAACAGACTATTATACTGTAATGTAAGCATATGCAATATGTAACTGATGGATTACAGTCCCATTTTATTAAAATATTCATTCCTCTGTGCATATATATAGAAAAAGTAATATTCTCCTTTGTGTTTACAACATTGGGCTACCATGCAGTTTCCCTGCATACACCATTACTAACCATGTAGATTCTGGGCACCACCACATGGTGATGATGCAAATGAGGTTAAAACTCATTAGAATTATTGGATTTCAAAAAAGAGTAACCATGTAGGGATGTTCACGTCATGTAGGCACTTCCACAGTGTTTGTTTTCACTGGATGTTAACAGTGAATGATGGTATCTGGGGGGTGTCAGGTTACACTTGCAGAGCTGAACATATAGGGCTGTGAGGGGTGAAATTGCATGTAAGTAGGGCACAATGCCCTAGTGAATCAACACTACTGTTTGTTATACATGTTGAAGACTTTTTACTGTTATCTTATTGCTGTTGTTTATCTGCTGCTAGTGTATCCAGTTACTGCTGACTAACAGCTGCTAGTGTATCCGGTTACTGCTGACTAACAGCTGCTAGTGTATCCAGTTACTGTTGACTAACAGCTGCTAGTGTATCCAGTTACTGCTGACTAACAGCTGCTAGTGTATCCATTTACTGCTGACTAACAGCTGCTAGTGTAGACATTGCTGCTGACTAACAGCTGCTAGTGTATCCGGTTATTGCTCACTAACAGCTGCTAGTGTATTTGGTTACTGCTGACTAACAGCTGCTAGTGTATCCAGTTATTGTGGACTAACAGCTGCTAGTGTATCCAGTTACTGCTGACTAACAGCTGCTAGTGTATCCAGTTACTGCTGACTAACAGCTGCTAGTGTAGACATTGCTGCTGACTAACAGCTGCTAGTGTATCCGGTTACTGCTGACTAACAGCTGCTAGTGTATCCGGTTACTGCTGACTAACAGCTGCTAGTGTATTCAGTTACTGTTGACTAACAGCTACTAGTGTATCCAGTTACTGCTGACTAACAGCTGCTAGTGCATCCAGTTACTGCTGACTAACAGCTGCTAGTGTAGACATTGCTGCTGACTAACAGATGCTAGTGTATCCAGTTACTGCTGAATAACAGCTGCTAGTGTAGACATTGCTGCTGACTAACAGCTGCTAGTGTATCCAGTTACTGCTGACTAACAGCTGCTAGTGTAGACGTTGCTGCTGACTAACAGCTGCTAGTGTATCTGGTTACTTCTGACTAACAGCTGCTAGTGTATCCGGTTACTGCTGACTAACAGCTGCTAGTGTATCCAGTTACTGTTGACTAACAGCTGCTAGTGTATCCAGTTACTGCTAACTAACAGCTGCTAGTGTATCCAGTTACTGCTGACTAACAGCTGCTAGTGTAGACATTGCTGCTGACAAACAGCTGCTAGTGTATCCAGTTACTGCTGACTACCAACTGCTAGTGTAGACATTGCTGCTGACTAACAGCTGCTAGTGTATCTGGCTACTGCTGACTAACAGCTGCTAGTGTAGACATTGCTGCTGCTGCTGTTTTTTTTTTACCTAAGCATCTCCAGTCACATTTTGGCACACATAAACAAGTGAATTTGAGTCTTTTTTACTGTATCTGCCTCCTTCTCTTCTTTCTAGATAGACTAAGGTTGATTATGTTAGTTAGAACTTGCATTTCCTCTATAAAAATATAATTATTTTTCCTCTTGTTTACAGTCCCTGATACACTGCTCCAGGATGGTCCCCACAAATCTCTCTTGTCTGTCCATCACTGCTATCTCACAGTAACAAAATAGTGGCTCAGCAAGGGAAATTCCAGTAGGAACAAACAAAACTTCCAAAAAGACTAAAAGTGCTAGCAGAGTGTGTCCTACTAAACTTCATATTCCTTCATTAGAGCTCTGTGTAATAGTGGCATACACACTACTCAGTTGCTGAGCTTCAGGATTTCCCTCCCACCAAAGCCAAACTAGTTGATTTTTTTCCTCTCTCTCTTTCACTATGTTTTTATGTGAAACTAAGTCCTTCCTGCTGCTATCATTCACTTACAAGCTAAAATGTATAGATCCTAACCTGGGGGTACAGCAGGATAACTATTAGCTGATAGTGTTTTGTATTTTTTTCAGCTATTGTTCAACCCACTCTATTCACCCTTGCTACACTCAGGCTCACTCTGCTCCCCTACTCTACCTCCAACTATTACCCACCTCCACTACTCATATAGTTATTTTTTTATAAGCCAGTCTATCTACTCCAAATTATCCAATCACAACTCACACATCTCTTCAATACTGCCATAAATTAAATCACCCCAGCCACAAAACCCATTCCAATACTTACAAATAATTTACTCAAATACAATTGCTTAAGCACCTCTAATATATTTAACTTAATTAAGCACTCCTTCTAGCCATAATTTCAATATATTCCACTCCAAACTACAAGGTATACCACACACCTCCTATCCCAACTACTCTATGAAAGCATCCACACTACAAAATGTTAACCTTACACTGCACAATCATCCTAACTCTTACTTTCATATCCCATTTTACCTCCTATCATATTTCCCAAAACACTATATCCCAGTCTTATTCGACCCCATTTCCCAACCCATCTCTATCAAAACCTACCAGGCTCATAATATCTTCATCAATCTGTATTTGTTCACCCATCAACCTAGCCTCACTTAAAAACACTCCTCCTTTGGTACAGAGAGTCTTAGTTTTGTTTGGGATTGCCTGATCCATGCAGTCCTGTAGGTGCTGGTAGAAGGCATTTGTAAGTGATTCAGCGGTTTGAGTAATGTTTACCACTGGCTCAGGGGCCTTAAAGGAGACCACACTAGTTTTTAGAAGTGTGAAATCGGCTTTTGAGAAGTTTTTCACTGTGGTCTTTTTTGTTTCAGGTGGGGGCGGGATGAGGACCTCCAGCAAGATTAGTTTATGATCTGATCTCACCAGTGAGGGGTATACTTCCGGTGTTGAACATTTTGATCCCATGTTCGTGATGATGAGATCAAGTATGTTTTCACCTCTTGTGGGGATGGTGACTAGTTGTTCCATGGCATTTGAGTTTATGAACTCCAGGAATCTTTGGGTTAGAGTGTTCGGGCTTGAGTAGTGTTCCCAGTCTATATTAGGGTAGTTGAAGTCACCTAGTATGATGGTGTTTGGAGATGTTTTCAGGAAGGCCATGTGAGGTTCCTGAGTTTGAGAGGGTGGCCTGTAACATGCTACTAATTGCAGAGCAGTCTTGCCTATGGTTAATTGCACCTGGATGGTCTCCGATGCATCGTGTGTTGCCACCAACCTTGAGGTGTGGGTGTCCTTTATGAATATGGACACCCCCCCTCCTTTCTTGGTGTTGTCCGGATTTTGGGGCCGGAACGTATGATATGAGGAATATGGAACATGGAAATAAGAGCAAGTAAAAGTTCTTACCTCTCTATAGAACTGACCTTAACATGTAACACCACACATATTATGACCTAATTACACATTGTGGATGTTAGAAAATCCTTTTTAAGTGCCATGACATAAATGCAGATTCTTTGCCCCACCTCCAAATGTAGAATATATTTGTAGTTATGCAGGCTGTTAAAATGTTTAAATGCCATGAAACAGACTATTATACTGTAATGTAAGCATATGCAATATGTAACTGATGGATTACAGTCCCATTTTATTAAAATATTCATTCCTCTGTGCATATATATAGAAAAAGTAATATTCTCCTTTGTGTTTACAACATTGGGCTACCATGCAGTTTCCCTGCATACACCATTACTAACCATGTTGATTCTGGGCACCACCACATGGTGATGATGCAAATGAGGTTAAAACTCATTAGAATTATTGGATTTCAAAAAAGAGTAACCATGTAGGGATGTTCACGTCATGTAGGCACTTCCACAGTGTTTGTTTTCACTGGATGTTAACAGTGAATGATGGTATCTGAGGGTTGTCAGATTACACTTGCAGAGCTGAACATATAGGACTGTGAGGGGTGGAATTGCATGTAAGTAGGGCACAATGCCCTAGTGAATCAACACTACTGTTTGTTATACATGTTGAAGACTTTTTACTGTTATCTTATTGCTGTTGTTTATCTGCTGCTAGTGTATTCAGTTACTGCTGACTAACAGCTGCTAGTGTATCCGGTTACTGCTGACTAACAGCTGCTAGTGTATCCAGTTACTGTTGACTAACAGCTGCTAGTGTATCCAGTTACTGCTGACTAACAGCTGCTAGTGTATCCAGTTACTGCTGACTAACAGCTGCTAGTGTAGACATTGCTGCTGACTAACAGCTGCTAGTGTATCCAGTTACTGCTGACTAACAGCTGCTAGTGTATCCAGTTACTGTTGACTAACAGATGCTAGTGTATCCGGTTACTGATGACTAACAGCTGCTAGTGTATCCGGTTACTGCTGACTAACAGCTGCTAGTGTATCCAGTTACTGTTGACTAACATCTGCTATTGTATCCAGTTACTGCTGACTAACAGCTGCTAGTGTATCCAGTTACTGCTGACTAACAGCTGCTAGTGTAGACATTGCTGCTGACTAACAGCTGCTAGTGTATCCAGTTACTGCTGACTAACAGCTGCTAGTGTAGACATTGCTGCTGACTAACAGCTGCTAGTGTATCCAGTTACTGCTGACTAACAGCTGCTAGTGTCAACATTGCTGCTGACTGACAGCTGCTAGTGTATCCAGTTACTGCTAACAGCTGCAAGTGTATCCGGTTACCGCTGACTAACAGCTGCTAGTGTATCCAGTTACTGTTGACTAACAGCTGCTAGTGTATCCAGTTACTGCTGGCTAACAGCTGCTAGTGTATCCAGTTACTGCTGACTAACAGCTGTTAGTGTAGACATTGCTGCTGACTAACAGCTGCTAGTGTATCCGGTTACTGCTGACTAACAGCTGCTAGTGGAGACATTGCTTCTGACTAACAGCTGCTAGTATATCCGGTTACTGCTGACTAACAGCTGCTAGTGTAGACATTGCTGCTGACTAACAGCTGCTAGTGTATCCGGTTGCTGCTGACTAACAGCTGCTAGTGTAGACATTGCTGCTGCTGCTGCTGCTGCTTTTTTTACCTAAGCATTTCCAGTCACATTTTGGCACACATAAACAAGTGAATTTGAGTCTTTTTTACTGTATCTGCCTCCTTCTCTTCTTTCTAGATAGACTAAGGTTGATTATGTTAGTTAGAACTTGCATTTCCTCTATAAAAAATATAATTATTTTTCCTCTTGTTTACAGTCCCTTAAACACTGCTCCAGGATGGTCCCACAAATCTCTCTTGTCTGTCCATAACTGCTATCTCACAGTAACAAAATAGTGGCTCAGCAAGGGAAATTCCAGTAGGAACAAACAAAACTTCCAAAAAGACTAAAAGTGCTAGCAGAGTGTGTCATACTAAACTTCATATTCCTTCATTAGAGCTCTGTGTAATACTGGCATACACACTACTCAGTTGCTGAGCTTCAGGATTTCCCTCCCACCAAAGCCAAACTAGTTGATTTTTTTCCTCTCTCTCTTTCACTATGTTTTTATGTGAAACTAAGTCCTTCCTGCTGCTATCATTCACTTACAAGCTAAAATATATAGATCCTGACCTGGGGGTACAGCAGAATAACTGTTAGCTGATAGTGTTTTGTATTTTTTTCAGCCATTGTTCAACCCACTCTGTTCACCCTTGCTACACTCAGGCTCACTCTGCTCCCCTACTCTACCTTCAACTCTTACCCACCTCCACTACTCATATCGTTATTTTTTATAAGCCAGTCTATCTACTCCAATTTATCCAATGACAACTCACACATCTCTTCACTACTGCCAGAAATTAAATCACCCCAGCCACAAAACCCATTCCAATACTTACAAATAATCTCTGCGCAATTTACTCAAATACAATTGCTTAAGCACCTCTAATATATTTAACTTAATTAAGCACTCTTTCTAGCCATAATTTCAATATATTCCACTCCAAACTACAAGGTATACCACACACCTCCTATCCCAACTACTCTATGAAAGCATCCACACTACAAAATGTTAACCTTACACTGCACAATCATCCTATCTCTTACTTTCATATCCCATTTTACCTCCTATCATATTTCCCAAAACACTATATCCCAGTCTTACTAGACCCCATTTCCCAACCCATCTCTATCAAAACCTACCAGGCTCATAATATCTTCATCAATCTGTATTTGTTCACCCATCAACCTAGCCTCACTTAAAACACTCCCTCATCTATCCCACACACATATAAATTTGTATATAAATACATTAAATTTATAGTCATCACAACATCTAAACTTAATCTTAGTGGCGACATACACCCCAACCCAGGTGTTGTAAGCATCTCTACTTCTCCTACCACCCAACAACAGAGTATATTAAACCACCCCAGGAAAGGAACTGACTTGCTTCTAATACATCTAAGTATAAGGAGCATTATCAATAAAATATAAGAGCTGCATGTCACTCTGTTATTATTGTCCTTAACACTGAAACCTGACCTTTTTGCACTTTGTTTTAGTTTGTTTGTTGGGATATTGTGTAGGTACCCTAATGTTTATGGATATCAGCTAGGTATGTTAACCCTGTGTTTCCAAAGGTCAAACATTCCTCTTATAGGTTCATAGGTTCATACTAGGCTATCTGCCCTGGGGCAATTATAAGCCTAGCCCGATTCTGTATGGCTTACGCCACCCCTTGATTTGAGTATACTGTGCCCTTTTTAAGGTTTAGTTTACTGTGCCTCTGTCTAATAGTGACATGGGAGTAATCCCTGGGACAAACCTATGATCCCCCATCCACCTATCGAGATTCTTCTTGAAGAGATTCAGTGAGGTGCTCTGCCTCACATGAACTGGAATTCTATTCCAGAGTGAAGGGAGCCTCTGGGTTATGAACCTGTCCCACCAGCAAGTTCTATTTATTTCTGTGCTGAGGTTCAAGTCCCTCGAGCATGTGGCTCTAAGGGATTTAGATTTACTGAGGTGGAGCATGTCCATTAATTCTGGATTTGACATAGCTTTGTATGTCAGGCATAGATCACCTCGAAGTAGGTGGTATGCAACTGAGTAGAGCTGGAGTTTTTTTAACCAAGCAGCATATGGCATCTGTTTGAGACCCTTGATCCTCTTGGTGAGATACTTTTGGGGTCTTTCTAATTGCTGCAGGTGTCGGGTAAGGTACATCCCAAAAGGGGCATTGTATTCTATGATGGGCCTGATGAGGGATGAATAAAGGGGCACGATTACCTCTCTTGATCTAGATGTGAAACCCTTCGTGATGAGGTGGGCTATGTAGAAGGTCTTTCTAACCACTTTGGCAATGTGGTTTTCAAAGGAGGGATTGCTATCAACTTGGGTCCCCAGGTCCCTAATAACTTTCTCTGTACTTAATGGGTTTCCGCCTATGTGGTAATTTGTGGGCACATAGTTTTTGCCAAAGGGTATGACTATACATTTTTTGGCATTTAGCTTTAAACCATGGTGCTGGCACCAGTTATCTGTTTCTGTGAGACCTTTTTGAAGGATGTTTGTGTCAGCTGGAGAGTCGATTATGGCACCCAGTTTGCAGTTGTCTGCAAACTTGGTGAGCCATAGTCCTCCCATGTCTGCCTGTACCTCGGAAAAGTATATACCAAACAAGAGTGGTCCCAGGACAGAACTCTGTGACCGGTTTTGAGTCTGATTTGGCTCCAGCAACTCTCACTCTGTGGGTTCTGTCTTTGAGCCAGTTTGCGACCCATCTTGTGACATAGGGGGTTATATTTAAGCTGGATAGCTTATCTATGATGCCCGAGTGGGGTATTGTGTCAAATGCCTTTGCAAGGTCCAGATAGCCTGTGTGGACTACCTTCCCTTCATCTATGGCTTTGGTGACTGTTTCGAAGAAGTCAACCAGGTTCAAAAGGCAGGATCTGCCCTTGACAAAGCCGAACTGGGTAGGATCTAGTGTCTGTAGGCTCCCCAATGTCTTTGTTTATGAGCTCCATGATGATCCTCTCCATAGCCTTGCAGACTAAGCTAGTCAGGCTTATGCAGCGATAGTTTCCAGGGTCTGTAGAGGCTCCACCTTTATGGAGTGGGACCACTGTTGCTGTACGCCATTCTGTGGGCACATATCCTGTAGTGAGGCTGAGATTGTATAGCTATTTTATTTGAGGGATTAGTTCCACTTGGAGTTCATGTAGGACACAACCTGGGATGCCATCTGGTCCCATGGAAGCAGTGTTTTTTGCTTTGGAGAGGGCAGCTTTCACCTGAGCATCAGAGATGTTTGAGAGGCAGCCCTCTGCCAGGATATATACTTGCTCTTTTGGGGGGGAGGGAGGGGAGAAGTTTGCACTGAACCTGTCTGCCAGGATATTGGTGATGTCTGTGGGTTCAGTGTATTTTTTGTCATTTAGAATCGACTCAGAACAAGTCTGGGAGTTGCATCCCAGGTTCCTAACATAACTGAAAAAAGCCTTATGATTGTCTTTGGTGTCCTGTGCAATTTTTCTCTCGAAGCTGGCCTTGGAGGATTTTATGAGGGATCGTAATTTTTTGCTAGTACTGATCAGAGATGCCTTCCCTATTAGGGATTTTGCTCTATCATGTAGTAGCTTCCTCCTTCTGTTATACAGTTTATTTATGGCAGGGGTCCACCAGACTGGACGCCTGCCTTTGGATGATTGGGTCTTGGTTTTGTTTGGGATAGCATGATCCATGCATTCCTGGAGATGTCCGTAGAATGCGTTTATATAGGATTCTGCAGTTTGGGCCATAGTTTCCACTGGCCCTGGGGCCTTGAAGGATTCCACTTTGGTTTTGAGAAGTGAGAAGTTTGCTTTTGAGAAGTTTTTCACTGTGGTTTTCTGAGCTGGGGGTGGGGTCGGGATGTGGACATCCAGTGAAATTAATTTATGGTCTGATCTTACCAATGAGGGATATACTTCTGGTGTGGAGCATAGAGTCCCCATATTGGTAATGATCAGGTCTAGTATGTTGTCCCCTCTTGTGGGAGTGGTGACTAGTTGTTCCATAGCATTTGAGTTTACAATTTCCAGGAACCTTTGGGCTAAGGTGCTGGGGCTTGAGTAGTGCTCCCAGTCAATGTTTGGGTAGTTGAAGTCACCCAATATAATGGTGTTCAGAGAGAGCTTCATGTTCTCCAATGTTTTCAGGAAAGCCGAGTGGGATTCCTGGCTTTGAGAGGGTGGTCTGTAGGATGCTATAAACTGAAAAGCAGTCTTGCCCACTGTTAGTTGCACATGGATGGTCTCCGATACTTTGTGCAATGCCACTAACCTGGAGGTGTGGATATCCTTGATAAATATGGAAACTCCCCCTCCTTTTGTGGTTCGGTCCGGGTTTTGGGGCCGAAAAGCATGATATGAGGTATAGCCTGGTAGTGCTGGGGTGCTCTCTGGAGCCCTGAATCAGGTTTCTGTCACTGCACAGATATCGATGTTCTCCATACTGAGGAGATCTTCGAGTGTGTGCATCTTGAGGTTAAGACTTCTGGCGTTAAGCAGCATTACCCTTAGTTTCTTGTTCCTTGTGCTATCTATGGGGGTGGGTTTGACTTTTGAGCCTTGCCTAAAAAAGGCACTATGGTGGTGGCAAGAGCCTTTGCCAATATCCGAAAGCCCAGTGGTGACAGGTGCAAGCCGTCCCTAGTGAAGCAACGTGGCTTGTCGAGCATGTCATCCCAGGCTGACAGACACTGGATCCCCTTTGAATGACACCAGAATTTTAGCCAATTGTTAAAATCGATCATTTTGTCTTTGTACTGTGGCATCATTCAAGGTGAGGGTAAGATGCTGCTCAAAGTCAGGGTCATACCAGCCTGGGCTACATGATCAGAGAGCTCCTCTATGTCTCTTTTCATGTAGTCCAGGGAGGTACTTCTCAGGTCATTCACACTAGCATGTACAATGACTGAGTCATATTTGTATTTGCTTTGGAGTGACCTGAGTGCTTGCGTTATGTGGCGGATCCTAGCACCCGACAGGCAGCTCACCGTGACCTTCTCTTTATCCAGCCTGGTGAGCGGGACGTCAGTGTGTCTGACAATAGAGTCACCTACTACAAGAGTATCAGGTGTGTTATTCAGCCTTAAGGACTGTGGCTGCTTGGCACACTGACTTTGTGGGCTATGTGTTGTGCGTGTTTTGTTTTGAGGTAGCGTTTGCTTGGATGTCTGCTTTGGAGGTCTCTGTTGCTTAGGTAGGTTTTTATTTAGAGCCTCCGAGTATGTTTTTGTGTATTTATGTTTGGTTCGCTGATGTGGTGGGACTATGTGATACTGGAATTGTGTTGTGTGAGGTTACCTTCTCCTCCTGACTGGTTAAGGATATCATATCTCAGCCAAATGGCTCCTTGACAATTCGCCAAACTACTCTGCTGACATGCTTGCCTGCTTTACCTGACTAAGCCCAAACAAAGAGTAAAAAGGTCACACTGATAACCAACTCATAAGAAGGCAGAGACATGTATGTCCGCAGCTAGATGAGTTTGGCTTTAATGGCCTGAAATTATACATAAATAGATTTAAAAATAAAAGTAAAAGAAAAAGTCACGGACATTCAGAATTGCCATTTAGCTGAAACACCTGATATCCTTAAAGGGTGATTTGCATATATCCCCAAGGGGCCTCTAATGTAAGAGGTTTAATGTATCACACAGTTAGAAGTCTAGCTTTGCTAGTTTTTCTACTTGTGTTTTTAAACAGTTGGTTATCTGTGTGACCTTTTTACTCTTTGTTTAGCTGGGATATTGTATAGACACCCTAATGTTTATGAATATCAGCTGGGTATGACAACCCTGTGTTTCCTAAGGTCAAGCATTCTTTTTGTGCTGTGCTTATGATGTCATAAGAAGGTAGAAATATGCATGTCCACAGCTAGAGAGGTTTGGCTAAAATTCTCGATAAATAGACTTAAAAATGAAACTAAAAGAAAAAGTCATGGACATTCAAAATTGCCATTTAGCTGAAATACCTTATATCCTTAAAGGATGATTTGCATCTATTCCATGAGGCCTCTGATGTAAGAGGTTTAAGGTATCACACAGTTGCAAGTCTAGCTTTCCTAGTTTTTTCGTTTTGTGTTTTTAACCAGTTGGTTATCAGTGTGACCTTTTTACTCTTTGTTTTGGCTTAGTCAGGGAAAGCAGGCGAGCATGTCAGCAGAGGAGTATGGTGAATTGTCAAGGAGCCATTTGGCTGAGATGTTCCAGGCTAAGGGACTGGTGCACGGAAACCTGACTAAGGTAGACATGATAGCAGCTTTGGTCACAGCTGCATCAGAAAGCAGGAATCAGGAGGGCGATCAGACTGGCCATGGAGATGTACAACACTCAGTGAATGAACAGCTCAACCTTTCTGTAGAGGACTTAAAAATCCATCTGGAGCTAAAGTGACTTGACTGGAGTTGGAGGCCAGGTGCTTGGAAACAGAAGCAGCAGAGAGACTGAGGCGTCTACAGGCTGAGGAGAATGAGAAACTGCTGCGCATGGAAGCTGAGGAAAAGGAAAGGCAGAGGCAGCATGAAAAGTAGATGCTGACTGTTCACCAGAGTCATGGAGGTAATGGGGAAGGGAGTAACCAGACCCCAGAAGCACAAAAGGTCAATACATTTCTTCCACAGTTTACAGAGGCAGATAATTTTGATAGTTGCATTCATATGTTTTAGGGGGTATGGAAACAGTATGATATTGACCAAAGGCTCTGGGTATGGTTCCTAACCCCCTTACTCTATCTTAAAGCTGTAACTGTGTTATCTAAACTTGCTGATTGTGAATATTTTTTTCCAAAAACATTTTTATTAAATTTTGTTAATAAACATGGACATAAAGTATTAAAAATAAACAATATAAAGCATAACTATTTGCACTATATACAAACATCAATTACCCTCACATGGGGTAACTGGCTAGGCTTCAAATGGCCCAAAAGGGCAGTTAGCCTAGTACTAACTTATGAACTTATGAACATTTGTTTTATTCAAAAAAGGTAATCAATATTTATCTAACAATATCTCCAGTTTTTGGCAAGCTAATCTTTTGTGTTACATTTGATGATTTCTGATAAACAGTTTGCATTTCTTTTTTACATACAGATTTTGCTATTAAAATAAAGTCAGTAAACATAAGATCTTTCTTATTTTTCCAGTTCAATGTAATTATTTTTCAAGCAATAGCTAGAATTAACCAAAGAACAGGTAACTGATGTCTAGGAATTACACTTGCGGTAGGAACATTGAATAATATCAAAGAGCGTATAATTTGACAGTTATCAGACCACAGGGCTTTTGCAAAATGTTTAAAATCACTCCAATATTGTGTGGCAGTTCTACATTCGATGAACATATGAACTCAGTTGGCTTCAAGAATATCACAACACGTCCAGCATCTGCTTTCATTACTTTTGGTTATAAGGTCAATTCTGTGTGGAGTGTAAAAGCTTCTATGAATAAATCTCCAGGTATATAGTCTCCAATATAAAGATGATGAAGTGTTTTTTATTGAATTTAATAACTGTTTCTTATTATCGTTAGATAAAGGTTCACCATTAATCTTTATGGAGTAATTCCAAAAAGCTTGGTCAAAAGTAATCAAGTCTTCTCGTAGGATTTTATATACAGGTGATATGCTTAAGTTATGTTCAATGTTCATCAAACTACACCATATATATAGTTGTATCAGTCTTGGTATAATATCAAGTTTCCTGATTTATTGACACTTTCACTTTATTTTCAACAAACTGTCTTAAAGATTGAATACAGAGCCAATTATCTTGACAGACATTATATCTGGCTAAGAGAAAGTTCATTGGTTGTATGTTCTTATTGTCTATAAACTGGTGCCAAAACTTTAGCTTATTCTCATTAAGATTCCGCATCTTATTGATATTGGAGGTATCTAAGCAATCTGGTGTATAAGCTATGGGAAATATAATGAAAAAGGTGTTCTTTAGACTATAATTATTGTCGATTATATTTTTGGAAATATAAAATATTTGGTTTATACCATGTGAGAAGTGGCTAAATTTCTTATTATATAAGCAATATTCAC
Organism: Protopterus annectens; assembly: GCF_019279795.1. NCBI lineage: Eukaryota > Metazoa > Chordata > Ceratodontiformes > Protopteridae > Protopterus > Protopterus annectens. Next base: position 1,076,408,727 of record NC_056726.1, on the reverse strand, counting down.
GGAGTATCCAAAATATTTTGTTAATTCCAATGGTTTCCTTAAACTGGGTTTCTGAGTTCTCAGAGGAAGTTATATGTATTTTATGCAGTTGTTTCCATCTAGAGGTGTATATGGATGAAATCCAGTGTAGTATTCTGTTAATAATAACAGATTTGGAATATAATTCTATGTTGGGAAAGACAATCCCATTACTGTCCCAAGCTCTAACATGCCATTTATAGGCTATTTTTGGTTTCTTTGGGAACCATAGAAAAGTTAGTAATAGAGAATATATTTGTTTAAAGAATTTCTTAGGAGGAGGTAAAATCAATGATTGTATGTAAAATAAAATCTTGGGCAAAATAATCATTTTTATTAATGTAAGTCTGTCTTCCATGGTGAAAAACATTTTGTTCCACTTTTTAGTCAAGTCACTGATTATAGCTACAGTTTAGTGAAGTTAAATTTAATAGTCTCATTCCATTTATTCTTAATACTTATTCCTAGATAATCTATCTTATCATTTTCCCAGTTGAATGTATTGTATTTTTGCAAATTGATATTTATTTTCTTATTGATTAAAAGTGTTTTGGTTTTATTTTGATTAAAATTAAGCCCTGAGATTTTTCCAAATAGAGTTATGGCAATCATGATATGTTGTAAATAGCCTTCTGTGTCACTGGATGTTAGTAGAATATCGTCAGCAAAAAGCTCAACTTTTGGACAGTATCCCTCATTAACTTGAAATCCTTTGATATTTGGGTTATTTCTAATAAACGAAGCAAAAGGTTCCACTGATAAAGCAAAAAATAATGGGGATAGAGGGCAACCTTGTCTAGTTCCCTTATGAATTTTTACTGGGGATGATAGATATGAACCAATCATAACAAATGTTTTAGAATCACTATAAATATTTAATATCAGTTTAGTGAAATCTGAAGTAAAGTTAAATTCTTTAAAGATTTTTTGTAAGTATGACCAACTAAGGGAATCGAACGGCTTATCAATATCCAGACTAATAATAGTTAATTGTTTCTTGGTTTTGTTTTGCAATGTCTATTAGAGATAGTAGTTTAATAATATTGTCATGTACATTTCTATGTAAGATAAAGCCAGTTTGATCAAAGTGTATTAGATTGGGTAATATATTCTTTAGTCTTTTGGTAAGGATAGACATGACAATTTTATAATCAATATGATTGTGAATATTTTGATTATACTGCTGTTAAGAACTGTTTGTTTGAACTTTTTAAGCTAACACCTAAAACTTATAGGAAAAAGTTTTGTGAGCATAGATGCAAGTCAGATGAAAGTGTGTGTGAATATGTTGCTGAAATGAGCACTTGTTTTCATAGGTGGGTAAGTGGATGCCAGGTCACCACTTTTGAAGGGCTGGCAGACCTTTTGGTGTGTGAACAAGTGCTTAACACTTTGCCTGAGGACATGAGGATCTGGTTAGCTGATAGACAATGTGCTACTTCGGAGAAGTTGAGAAAGAAGAGAGACCTATACCTAGCAAGCAGGGCATCCCTACACAGGAAAGGGACACCCAGTACTGCTCATGGATCTAAAGGAACCAATGGTGGGTAGCACAGACTTTCCCAACAGAATCTGCCAGTAGTAGGGGAAGCCACTAGTCCAGGTACACATTCAGGAGCTAGGGTTAAATGTTTTGAATGCAACCAGTGGGGCCATGTGGCATACAGATGTCCAGGAAGGCAAAGTGGGAAACAAAAGGTGAGAGAGCCAGTAATTGTAGAAGACAAAATGCCAATAGTAGGTTGTCTTGAGACAACAGGGGTAGTGAACTATCATCCTGCAGATGTCTTGATAGGGAAGGATTTTGATGATGCAGTAATATGTGTCAATGCAGTTACATGCAGTCAGGCTTCAAGACAAGCATGTGGGTCTGGCAGCCTTTGGAAGACCCAGACAGACCACATACTTGCAGCCAGGACAGGTGAGGTGGTTACTTCAGGGAGGGAGCTACTCTGTAGCAGTTAGACAGAAGGTGAGTCAGAGTTGCTTGTGGGTACTGATGTTCCTTTGAACAGAGTGACTGCAAAGGTAGAAGTGAGTAGTAGTACACAGGTTGACAGTGAGACACCACTGTCAGTGGATGCCAGACTTCCCGTGAAAGGGGAGCTGGGAAGGGTTACAAGGAGACAGTTGAGACAGGCTCAGCTCTTGGACCCTATGTTGCAAGGCCTGAGGCAGGTAACTACTGAGGCACCTGATTCTCAAGGAAGAGGAAATCTGTATACTGGGACAAAGGGTTACTGTATAGAGAGTGGACCCCTGAGGGAGGGCTATAAGGTGAGAGGGTACAGCAGTTGGTAGTGCCAAGAGCATATCATCTGGCATTTCTAGCCATAGCCCATGATATTCCCTTTGCAGGTCATATGGGCATAACATATATAAAAATACGTATTATGCAAAACTTCTATTGACCTGGATATTACAGAGATGTAACAGGGCACTGCAGGGCCTGTGAGTAGTACCAAAAGGTAGGCAAGGCAGGAGACAAGGTGGGATCTTCTTCGATCCCTTTGCCTCTGATTGAGAAGCCATTTCAGAGAATAGCTATGGATATTGTGGGGTCTCTGAGTACCCCAAGTTCCATAGGGAGAAGGTATATCCTAGTGGTAGTAGATTATGCTACACATTACCCTGAGGCAGTGGCTTTGTCCTCCACTGAGCCAGAAACAGTGGCAAATGCTTTGTTAGAGATTTTGAGCAGGGTAGGTTTCCCAAAATAAATACTAACTGACAGAGGTGCCAATTTCATGTCAGACCTGCTGGCTTGTCTGTGGAAGTACTGTGGGGTGAAGCACCTGAAGACCACCCCCTAGCATCCCCAGACTAATGGTCTGTTTGAGAGGTTAAACTTTACAAGCAAGTCCATGCTATGGGCATTTGCAGACCAGTTTATCAGGGCATGGAATAAATATTTGTCCCATCTGTTATTTGGTTATAGAGAGGTTCCCCTGGAATCCAGTTTTTTCACCCTTTGAGTTGCTGTATGGGCATAGGGTGAGGGGACCTCTAGATTTAATTCATGATGAGTGGGAAGGTGAGTGCAGACCTCACAAGGAGTCTGGTGTGTAAAATGTCCTAAACTTCAGGACAAGGCTTGGGGAACTCCTGGGATTGGCCCAGGGGAACCTGGCAGAAGCCCAACAACAGAAAAAGGTATGGTGTGATGGGAATGCTTGAGCTAGAGAGTTTTCTGTTGGGCAGCAGGTAATGGTTTTCATTCCTGTCAGACACAACACGCTGCAAGCAGCTTGGGAGCGGCCCTACAAGATGATAAGAAAAGTAAGTAATGTTAACCACATGGTAGGGTTGGGAGGGTGGCCTAATGGTTAAGGTGTTTGCCTTACAAACACAAGGTACAGGGTTTGAATCTCACAGGGGATAACTGGCTAGGCTTAAAAAGGCTCGTAAGGGCAGTTAGCTTTGTACTAACCTATGAACCTATGAACCTATGGAACTGGTAGGCAGGAGACAGGGGCACAAGTTGTACCATGTTAACATGCTGAAACCTTACCATGACAGGGAGGCCCTTGTGCTGAGTAGTTGCAGTAGCTTGCAGGAGGAGTATGAGGGAGATCTGGTGACTGATCTCCTCAGTGAGGCTTGGACAGACACCTCAGTGGAAGGGGTAGCAATGTCCCAGCAGCTATTTCCTACACAAGTTTGAGAAATCCGAGAAGTGTTACAGGAGTTTGGGGACATGTTCACTGGGAAACCAGGGTGCATCCACCTAGTGCAGCACCAGGTGGATACAGGAAATGTTGCAACTAGGGGTAATTCAAGAGTCCAGCAGTCCCTGAGCCTCCTCAGTGGTGTTGGTGCCAAAGAAGAATGGCAGCACTAAGTTCTGTGTGGACTACAGGAAATTTAACAGTCACACAGAGTCATATGCTTACCCCATACCTAGGACAGATGAGGCCCAAGAGCAGCTGGGTGGGGCTAAGTATCTTACAAACTTTGATCTTACCAAGCGTTACTGGCAGGTCCCCTTGACTCCCAATGCTAGAGATAGGGCAGCCTTTGTAACTCATTTTTGCTTGTATGAGTTCACAAAGATGCCCTTTGTGATGAAAAATGCCCTAACAACTTTCCAGAGGCTGGTAGATCATATCCTAGCAGGAACAGGAGCATTTGCCCTTCCTTACCTAGATGTTATTGCCATCTATAGCCATTCCTGGCAAGAGGACCTTCAACATGGCAGGGAGGTGCTGGGCAGACTACAGAGGGCAGGGTTTACCGTTAAGTCGAGCAAATGTCAGGTGGATGTGGCAGATGTCTCTTACTTGGGACATAGAGTGGGGAGTGGTAAGATCAGGCCAGAACCTGCCAAAGTAGAAGCCATTCAGGCATGGCCTGCATCTGTTACAAAAAGCTGGTGAGGACATTCTTAGGGACAGCAGGGTACTACAGAAAGTTTGTCCTCAGTTATTCTACCATAGCCGCTCCCCTCACAGACCTGACAAAGAAAAACAGGCTAGATAAGGTAGTGTTGACCCCAGCATATGAGCAGGCATTCTGGAAGCTTAAAGAAGCTTTGGGAGGACCCCCTGTGTAAGCTAGTCCAGTTTACAGCAAATAATTAGTTGTGCAGGTGGGTGCTTCAAACCATGGGGGGGGGGGGCTGTACTTAGCCAAATTTCTTCAGAAGGAGAAGAGCACCCAGTGGATTATCTCAGTCATAGGCTCCAACCCAGGGAGGAATGCTATGCAGCTGTAGAAAAGGAATATCTAGCCTTAGTATTGGCACTGCAGAAACTTCAGCCTTATCTGTATGGAAGAAAATTCACTGTAGTAACAGATCACAATCCCCTAACATGGTTAAACAGAGGCATCCAGCAAAATGACAAGTTGCTAAGATGGAGCCTAGGGTTGCAATCATATGATATGTCAGTGCAGCACCGCAGTGGGATTAGCAATGCCAACGCACATGGGGTCTCAAGACAGGGAATGGGGTAAGGTATACTGAGATAGACCTAACCCTCTCAAGCAACATTTCTCAAGGGTCACTTGAAAAACTAGCTTGAGTTCTCTGGGGTGGGGAAGATATGTGAAGATATGTGAAGGCTGCCAGCTTAGCTCGATAGAATTTTGTAGATAATTCTGCCATTTGCAAATATTAATATAAGCCACAGGCTTGTTCTCTTAAATGGAAGAAAATGGTGTTAGATGTGGAACTGCAAAAATGTAACAACAGTGCAGTCTGCTGTAGGAAAACTGATAAGTCAAGCATTGTATAATTGTTTGATCACAAAACTCGGAGCCAAGATGTCTGGATGAAGGAATTCTTGCTCTTGTTTTGAGACTAGAGTTAATTGCTAGAATTTGCATGCATAATGTCTTTTATTGCTGTAGCTTCCTGACCAGGTGTAAAGTCAAAAGTGCTGTTACACTCTAAGCTTCTGTTAGCCCAGGAAACAGAAAATAATGATGTAATCTGAAATGAGTCATTGGTACTGTATTATCAATTTAAGGACAGAGAGACTCAGAGCATTTTGCATTTGTCTTGAGAACATCCAACATCATCAGCACTCTGCCTATGCTCTATAAAAGTATTTTGGCTTTTCTCGGTTAGGGGTCGCCACAGTGGAACTTCCTTCTGCTAATGATTGGCAGTAGCTTTTTATGGTGCCGAGTTGCCAGCCCAGTGCCCAACCTTCAAAGAAAGCACGACTCTGCCTATTATTTTAGAACTGTGTTTTCTCTTAGAAAAAAGCTAGGAAATAGCAAGATTAGATTAGATTAGTTGTTTTTCTGTATTGATGTCAGACCTTTTCTGCTGCATTATTTTAAGTATTTCTCTGTGATCTCTGAACTCTTGACTAGCACTGTCTAGTAAAAAGTATTGTCTTGTGTTTTTATTATTTATTATTAAATATTTTTAAACCTTTCCACTATGGCTGTTTGGTGTAGAGATAATTTAAGCTCTAGAGTACATTGCATACTTATAGTGACACTGTCCAAGTCATTCCAATAAGCTTTGCTGTTCAGTCACACTTACCATTTGGATAATAATATTGCACAGTAATAATTGGACACCCTTTGTTAAGGGCCTTTTTAGTAGCTAATAGTAGTGGTTGGTGGCAGTAATTTCTCCCTTATAGCCTGGAAGAGAAGGGAGCAAACCTGGAGAATCTATGCCAGCCTTCCCAGGAGTGTCTGTGTGTTTGTATATAACTCATATCTCAAGCTGTGTTTGTGTGTCAGCTACTTGGGCATGGACATGAAGCACTAGTTGTACAGAGAGGGTGATGGAGGTTTTAGCTTGACCACTAGGCTGAGATATGGACCCTATAGCTGTGCCAGTGGGGAGTCTTATTGGGGATCTGGAGAGAAAGGGAGAAACCATCCCCAGACTGACTGTGATGTTTGTGTGCTCCTAAGGGATATTGTGCTTTATTGTGTGTGTATTATTATCCTCCCCTTTGTGAATGCCTCTCACTGGTGTTGGTGGTGAGGGCTCCTTGATTGTTGGGCCAGTGCACAGGCATCACACAGGGTATTGAAATTAATGATTTCTACGAAACCTTGGGTAAGTGTATTGGTACATGAGTTATTTTCCCAGTTAAATGAGGGGTAGATGAAGTCACCCAGTATTAGAGTGTTAGGTTGGACCCTGATATTCTCCATTGTGCTTAGGAATGTGGAATGTGAGTCTTGGGACATTGTTGGGGACCTATAGCAGACTACGACCTGAATCACTGTCTTACCCAATGTTACCTGCACCTGAAGTATCTATGATGCATTATGTTGGGCCACCAGTCTGGAGGTGTGCACATCCTTTTGAATATGGAAACACCACTGCCTATGGAGCTTTGGTCCAAGTTCTGGGTCCAAAAGTTGTGGAATGAGTTATAGCCTGGTAGTGCAGGGGGGCTTTCTGCTGCCTTGAACCAGGTCTGTGTTACAGCACAAATGTCAATGTTCTCCAGTTTAAGGAGTGCTTCAAGAGAGTGCATTTTGAGATTTAGACTTCTAGCATTGAGCAGCATGACCCTCAGATTGCATTTGTTTGTAGCTGTTATGGTGGTAATTTGGTCATTTGAACACCACCTAAAAAAGGCACTATATGGGGTGGCAAGATCCTTGGGCAGTATCATGAAGCCCAGGGGTGACAGATGCAAGTAATCTCTGGCAAAGCATCGAGGTCTGTCATTCATGTCATCCCAGGCAGACAGATACTGGTTCCCCTTAGTATGACACCAGAAACAGCCAATTGTTGATATCAATCATTTTCTGCTTGTACTTTCTCAAATGAAAATAAATAGCTTTAGGTAAACTGTAGGTCATGGTTGTTAAGGTACTGGGGGCATTGTTATGCTAGTCTCACACTGGATTCATTATCCAAGCATCTTCTCCAATTCATAGTTAAGTACTAGGTAAGCAGTCAGGATAGGAGGAGCTGAGATAACAATGGTGATGTATAACCAATCTACAGGAATGTCAACAGGAATAGATGGCATTCCTGTGGAAGTTTGGAAGTTAAGAGGGAAAAAAATGATAAAGATCTGGAAGGTTTTGTTTAATAGTACTTTAACAGGAGGAGAAGTATCCTGGAAGAAAGCATGCAGTACCTCTCAACTGTACAGATTTTCACAGAATGTCCAGATTTATGCCTCATATTTTTGTTAGTTTTTCATAAAATTGTTTTTTTTTTTTCTGGCAGAGCAGTGGCAAATCATTAAAGATTAAAGTTAGAAAATAATGACAGACATTTGAGTTTCAGGCTTCATACCCTTCAGAAAATTCATCTAATGCAAAACCTGTTATTCTGTCAACTTTCTAAGGTTTTAAGAGCAATATTTAAAAAATAGTCCCTATCTTTGGGGATATGTTCCATGTTTATGTACGGTTTTGTCCAGATTTGTTGATCTAGGAGGTTGAAAGGAATGGGGAGCTGTTATACCTAAAGAGGGTAAAGATCCATTAGACCCAGCTTCATACAGGCCCATTTCAATACTAAACCGTAATTATAAAGTATTCATGTCTATAATGGCTAAATGAATGGCAAATGTCTTGCTGAACATTGATAGATATGGATCAGTGTAGTTTTATGGTGACACCATTAACAGAACACCGATGATCCAGAGAGAAGCAGAATGTAAGAAAATAGCACTGTTGTTGGTCTTGATGCAGAGAAAGTATTTGACAGAGCAGACTGGGACTTTAGCAGCAGAGCAATTGAAGCCTGTAGGACTAATAGCTAAACTAATGAAACAACAGGATGCAGCAATGCTTGGAAATGCAGAACTCAGCATGAAAAAATAACAGGTCAAATGGAAGTAATAGAAGAAAAATATATAATACTACTCTGTCAAATGGTATTATTGCACACATTATAAAATGCTTTTATTCTCATTTTCAATAAAAATATGCACAAACTGTTAAAATACATACATCGAAAGTGACAATGAACAAATCCAGTAATGCAGAAAGATGCAATGCCCATACCACAAATGCATTCAATGTGACTTCCAAAGTAGACACTAAATAACATGAAATGCAAGGAACAGAGGACTCCATGAAATAATGTATTTCAGTTGAATCACATGTGCTTTCTACAGAAGTAGCAGCAGGTAATAAAATCCATGAAGCACTGTTGTTTGACAAAGAAAAAAGCCACTGCGCAAGCTAATCAACTGCTTAAAAAGTTTGAATAACTCTGTTTACTAATAATTTCCACTGAAACTAGCAGTCAGAGGAAGGCAGGTCATTAAAAACATTTAGAAGATACCTTTCTTTGAAAATAACAGGCCGCAAGCTAAAATAACGAATGGCTCAACCTAAAATATATTGCGAATAGATCAGGAGAAAAAGGACTGTGATTAAGAGTTTGAAACTTCCTATAGGTAACCCTGCCCCTACCCTACACAGACAAGTCCCGAGCATGCTCAGAATTAAACCCTGATCAAGGTAAACATTGCAGAATGTAAACAAAGAAACGCTGGGATTGTCCCTTTAATATATGCTGCTTTCCTGCCCTTACATGTCATATTGTAACATTCAAAAATGTGCCACGTTGCTTAGCATCGTGCAAAGCAGCTTAGCAGAGATGTGCACCAAGTCTATTCACACAACCTTGTTTAAGCAGAACTTAGCAACATGCAAACAGGAATAGCTATTGACCAAGTTTAAGTGATGCTTAGCACCATGCAGCTTTTCTAAATGTAACAATTTTATTTATGAATTAAACTGCCCTTTAAGTCACTTCACACATTTTCACAGTACTAAATGTAAAAAGGCATGACTGCTCAGGACTCAAACCTGGGTCTTACTACACTTTAGTCTGTGACTCAACCTTCTTAGCTACTTGAATACTGAGAAAACAAGTATAACTTCATATATACTACCAGACTACCTATTAGCATTGCTAACCACTGAGCCACACTGATAAAACGGTCTTAAAAAAATAAATAAATAAATAATTGCATCTAGTTTCTATTTTTAGATGTCTGGCAGGTGTCAGCTGTGTAAGCACAGCTCGGCACTGCTACACTCTGCTGCACGCCATGCAAACAGGCATAAAAACAGCAACAACAAAAAACAAGATATTAAACTTCACACATCCTTCTACACTAACAGGGTACATTACATGGAATCTTATCCTGTGTATAACATCTGTCCCTTTCCACAACTACAGGACAACCTCTACACTACTACTTACACAGATTCAGTATCTGTGTTACTGTGATGTCCCATGGCAGCGTGCCATAATTAATATGAGTGGCACGCAACAGAGGGGGAATTGTGGCATTGTAAACTTGTACATTCCATGTAGGCTCTACGCAGAACTTGCATGGATTTTATTGAATTCTGGGGAGAGATTTATCAGTTTGTGCAGCTCATCGTAGACGTAAACTATGCTATGCCATGCTCCCTTTTATATCAGATGTCAAAAATCCACAAAAAAATTCTGTGCTACATACCAACATGGGCAACATGTTTTTCTCTGCTTTATTTTCTATGCCAACTCATTATGACAGTCATTTTAATTTGATTTTAGTTACTGGGTCCAGCAATATACTTGGACTAACTTACCACAAGATATACTGTCTACCTTTGTGTTTTCCAACTACTTAAAAGTAATCTTAAAGGAATTCCTTTTCCATGTAATTCAGTTTTATCTTGACATGCAGATGATTTACTCAGAGCCTCTGACTTATTCCAACACTGTCATAAAGATACTCCCCAAGATTCATGAAGCCGATATTTCCATGCAGGAACAGTATAGCCTTTCCTGCATGGAATAGGGCCGCCGAGCGATCCAGCAAACAGTTGATCTGATGTGCATGAGTGTGCCTACACTGTTCCTGCATGAATATGGCTGCACAATACTAACGAGCTCATTTGCTGGTGGAAACCATGCAAATGAGGTGAATTAATGACTCACCAAGCTGCCAGGTATCCGTGCAAGTGTTATTTGCAGAAATGTATTCGGTTACTAACTAAATACATTTCTGCAAATAACAAAACTGAGGCATGACAGCTCTCAAAACAGCATGTATTACAGTGGTTAGGCATGCCAATGGCCAAATATATGGCAGATCTTAGCAGTTTAAGCATAGGACAGCAGCACACAAACTGGATCAGGCGGAAAGTCTAGAAAAAATGGTGAAAACTCAATTTTAAGGGAAATCTGCATTTTGCCATTATAGTCTATGGCATGCAAAATGAAAACAATGCCAGGGAACAGTGGTTGTCAAGGGGAAAGGCTCTGTGTAAATGCAGAAACTATGGGCTAAGGCAGTGGGGTACGTGTATGAGGGGAAATTTACTAAATCACAAATGTCTTCTATGTCCCAAACTGCACCTAACCGTGTAGGTGCTCTAGCACGATGGTGTAACTAAGTGGAGCAACAGACATGAAAAGGGGGTGTGTAGGGCATGTTGTAAGCACAATGGAGCCCAAAGGCACAGAGATAAGCTTAGCTAACCACAGCTAAGCAAGGGTGTCCGTCTGAGGCTGTATTGACTAAGTCTATGAACTGAGTAGTGTGTTCGCACCCAGAAGAGGGATATTACTTACTATTTACATAGGCTAAATGGGTTTACATGGGGCACACCCAGTCTAAAACAAACAAAAAAAAAACAGAAACAGCAAGACTGTTTATATATGGGCACTGTACCTCAGGGCTTAAAAGGGGAGCAAATGGGAAGGGGAAAAAGAAGAAAAAGGAAAATAGCAGAATTAAAGCAATCAAGTACAAATAACATAACTGGCAGGTGTAATGCATCATAGTCAGCCAATTATACAGGCAGCATCTGCAGCACAACAGTATAAAGTATGGAAACTCCTTACAGCCTGTTTTTTCTCACAAACTCTGCACCATTGGTGTACACATGCAGGGGAATTTTAACTGAAAAAATGTTAGGGGCTGCCATTGCTGTGATCCATCAGTATTTGCTAGAGGCTGAGGGCGGAGAGGAGGATAATGCTGACACTGCCACAGACTAAGGAGGAGGAGAAGAGTGTTCAGACCCAGGGTAACTAACCAGGGGCTACATGATCTGGAGATAGTAGAGTGCTACAGGGTGGTCAGAGACATACTTCGGCAAATCACCAAGCTGTGCCAGCCTCAACTCAAACCCACAGCAAATAGAGGGGAACACATCCCAGTGGATACCAAGGTATGTGTAGACTGAAGAATACTAGCTACAGGTATTTTCCAAAGACCTACTGGGGACATCATGGGGGTCTCACAGGCATCTGCATCCAGGGTACTCCACCAGTTCCTGGATGCCATCCTACCATATGCCAGTGAGCACATTCAGTTCCCCAACAACCATGAGGAGAGGACCAGCAATATGCATCTCTTCCACCATGTAGCAGAATACCTGGAGGTACTTGGTACCATAGAATGCACGCACATCCACAACAAAGCACATCCAGTCAACAGGGTAGGGTCTACATAAACCACAAGTGATTTCCCTCCATCAACTGCCAGGTCATGTGCAATGCTCAGGGCATTATCATGAATGTGTGTGTTGTTAGCCCTGGAAGCTATCATGACTCCCACATCTGGCATTCGTCACAGCTATACCAGGCATTTTCCAGTGGAGGCATCCCGTATGGCCATCTGGTGGGGGATACTGGCTATGCACTGGAGCTGTGGATTATGACATCCATCAGAAATGCACATGCACCCAAACAGGAATGCCATAATGAGGCATATGCACAAACCAGGATAATTATAGAGCAGGTGTTTGGGATGCTCAAGTCATGGTTCCACTGCCTTAACATATCTGGTGGAGCCTTGCACTACTCTCCAGCCACATGTTCATAGTATGTGCCATGCTACACAATATGATCCTGCAGAAACAGCTGCAGCAGGAACAGCATGGAGATGGGCCACACAGATCACCACCATTGCCAAGGTACCCACAGGCACAGATGGACTCACAGGAGGAGGCCCCTGAGCCTGCTCATGTAGCCAGATGGAGGTGTGCCCAGTATGCTCAGGCTTTGGCAAAGAGGCAATGTATAGCACACACACTGACACTGTAGGGTCCCCAGGGACTGACAGATCTCTCTGACTTGCATACACAGAAAAATGGATGACACACACATCACATTACCTGTAACTTACCATGTATTGGCAGTGTACTGTGTGCATCCAACATAGGCAGCCTTCAAGCACTGTCCTCACAACTGCCGCAAACACAAGGTAAGTCAGTCTTCTTAACAATAAATTAATGTATTGCTATGTTTTACTAGCATATCTATGGCAATGCTGCATGCATGCAAGGGAATGGGGTGGCCTACTGAGATAGCAGCACACATCTGAGAGCTATGTGGGTCACCAGGAAATATCTGGCCAAAATTGGCCTCCACACACTATGCAATAGTACCCAAGGTGGCAAATATGACTGCAATAGATGTATGGGGATAACTAATTGGGGGGTCATAGGTCACAGGCATGGATGTCAGGGTGGGGGTCCCATGCCTACCCCTCACACCCACACAGCAAGTCAGCTGTAGAAAACTACAGATAAATGTCTGGTAAAGGCACGCAAATGGTGGCAATGATGAATTACCCCCCCTACAGACTCACACAGTGATAGCAAAGTAGGACCCACAGTTGCAGTAAAGCTATGAAGGGTAAGAAGTCTGAAACTCAAATGTATGCCTGTACAATCTGACCTGGGCTCTTTAATGATATACCTCTAGTCCCCAAGACAGGGCACAATAGTATGATAAATTGAACCAAAATGTAAAGCAAATATCAGCACAGTCTGTGCAAATGTGTACAGTTGACAGGTGTTCCCCCCCCATATACTCACACAAATGCAGTAACATGTATGTTTGCAGGGAAATAGTATCACAACACACATTGCCAAGAGCTGTACCAATACACATGAAAACATGTTGCCTGTCCACAATATGCAGGGGTCAATGAACTATGTGTATGTGTGGTTAATACTGGCGGGATATGGCCAGCACATTCTCCTGGCAGTTGTCTTGTAGTGCCCTAGGTGCAGTGCTGCCTTTGACAGGGCCATGTACAAATAACTGCTGTGCCAATTGTTATGCATGTCAGTGACTCCCACTGCTTTGCCACTGACATACCTGTAAGTCACAGTGCTATGTAGAATATACTACACATAATAGTGACATCTTAAAGGATGTGTAGCAGAGGTGCCAAGGTTTTTGTGAATATAAGTGCTTTTTGGTACTGTTGCCAGTGGTCATTTTCAATAATCATTTTTTCTTATGTTTGTTTTACATATAATGGACATGCCTGCACAGCTGAATGCACTCTGTACCCACACCCATAACTCCCAACCTCTGACAGCAAGATGTCTGGACAAGGAAAGAAATAAAAGTGGAACAAAGGCACAATGATAGGCATGTGTTGTATATATCACCTTTACATACTGAGAAAGTTGGCAGGGTGAGGGGTTTGCAGTAGTGGGAATTGTCTGAAGGTTATGTAGTCTGAAACAGTAATGTCTGTCATTATTTTGTGACATCACTGGTTGTAGTTTAACCCCATACCCTCCCTGTTCTTGGTTGTAATTTAAATTTGGTGGCTTTTGCAGTGCCTGCCCCACTGTAGATTTGATCTAGGACACTCCCCCAGTCCCATCTCTTTACCACATTCTACCTAATAAACCCTTTCTGCACTTGCTTTTAGTCCTTTTTAATTTAATTACATTTTTTCAAACTGTGTGTAGACTAATATTGCTACATATTCAAGTGTGCCAGCTTGCACTGCATGTGAATTGTTTTTACTACTGTTTTTGCTACTTTTCTGAAAAAAAAATGATCTGCTTTTACTGTATTTGTGTTTCTTCCTACTTTATTTTGCTTTTGCGTCATCTTAAAAATACTCAGTTGTATTTATTACTTCTTGGTGTAACTCATTCTAAGCCTTTTAGTTTAAGCACTTAGGCTTCAGCCCAGTTGTTTTACATTAAGAAGGTTTGTGGTCTGCACTGTAGTGGCAGGACAGGTAGCTTACATTCTTCTAAGTTGGGAACTGCTGATTGAGGGCTCAGTGTCAGTTATTCTAAAAGTGTATTAATTCTGGTTTAAGCACTTGGGCTTCAGGCCAGTTATTTTACATTAAAAGGGTTTGTGGTCTGCACTCTTGTGGGAGGAGAGGCTGGACTCTGCCCTTCTGAGCTGGGAATTTCTGGTTAAAGGCTTATAGTGCCTGCATATTTGAACTGCTTCTTACTGAAATTGGTACACCTTGTTTCCTGTAGGATAGACTAGATCCAGGCCTGCTGAATATAGCTTTGTTTGTATAACTTGAGCACTAATCCAGGCATTCTTTAAAGAATGCAATTGTATTTATTACTGCTTGGTAGTAACTTGATTAAAGTGTAGCTATCATTCTAAATCTTTTGGGTTAAGCACTTGGGCTTCAGACCAGTTGTTTTACATTAGGAAGGTTTGTGGCCTGCACTGTGGTGGCAGGACAGGTAGCTTACATCCTTCTAAGTTGGGAACTGCTGATTGAGGGCTCAGTGTCTGTTATTCTAAAAGTGTATTAGTTCTGGTTTAAGCACTTGGGCTTCAGGCCAGTTATTTTACATTAAGAAGGTTCGTGGTCTGCACTCTTGTGGGAGGAGAGGCAGGACTCTGCCCTTCTGAGCTGGGAATTTCTGGTTAAAGGCTTATAGTGCCTGCATGTTTCAACTGTTTCTTACTGAAATTGGTACACCTTGTTTGCTGTAGCATAGACTAGATCCAGGCCTGCTGAATCTAGCTCTGTTTGTATGCTTGTTGTTTGTTTGCTTGTTATTTCCCTGAAATGCTAATACCACCTAAAACGCGGCTTTTCAGCATTTCTGTGGATCCCTAGTGATATCTGCATTGCTTACTGCACTCATTTCCTTGTTTCACTTAAAAGAAAGTTACTGTTTGTCATTTTTTTCATTTAAGTTACCTGTAACACATTGCATTTAAGTTACCTGGCACTTGCTCACTAAAGGCACTTGCTCACTAAAGCAATTATATAAGTCAGCACTAAAAAATTAAAAGCACTACACTCTCACAAAGTCCTCTTGAGTACCTTGTTCCCCATTGGCCCTTTTTCCAATTATAAATGAATTCCCAATACTATTCTAGCATGTCCAAAGGTCAGTTGTCAATCTTCTCTCTGGTCCAGCTGGTGAATCTGGGAATCTTGAGGCAATGTTACAACTGCCTCATGTACACAGACAACCCTCTCCTCCTCCCAACAAATTCCAACACATGTGAGAGATGCATCCATATAGCCAAACTGGAGGCTAAGCTCTCTCAACTCAGTACTGGCGTAACCAGTCAGGAGGAGAAGGAAACCACACTCAGTACAATTCCAGTCTCACACAGACCTACCACGACAGCAAACCAAACACATAAACACAAAAAAAATACTCGGAGGCTCTAATTAAAAATCTGCCTAAGCAGCAGAGACCTCCAAAGCAGACAACCAAGAAACCGCTACCCCAAAACAAAACATGTGCAACACATAGCTCACAAAGCCAGTGTGCTGAACAGTCACAGCCCTTAAGGCTAAACAACACACCTGATACACTTGTAATAGGTGACTCTATCATCAGGCACACTGACGTCCCGCTCACCAGGCTGAACAAGGAGAAGGTCATGGTGAGCTGCCTGTCAGGCGCTAGAATCAGCTACATAACACAAGCACTCAGTTCACTCCAAGGCAAGTACAAATATGACTCAGTCATTGTCCATGCTGGTGTGAATGACCTGAGACGTACCTCCCTGGACTACATGAAAAGAGACATAGAGGAGCTCTCTGAGCATGTGGCCCAGGCTGGTATGACCCTGACCTTGAGTAGCATCTTACCCTCACCAAGAATGATGCCACAATATGAAGATAAGATGATCAATTTCAACAATTGGCTTAAGTATTGGTGTCATTCAAAGGGGATCCAATGCCTGTCAGCCTGGGATGACATGCTCAACAAGCCACAATGCTTCACTAGGGACGGCTTGCACCTGTCACCCCTGGGCTTTTGGATATTGGCAAAGGCTCTTGCTACCCCCATAGTGCCTTTTTTAGGCAAGGCTAAAAAGACAAACCCACCTCCATAGGTATCACAAGGGATAAGAAACTAAGAGTAATGCTACTCAACGCCAGAAGTCTAAACCTCAAGATGCATGCACTCGAAACTCACCTTAGCATGGAGAACATCGAAATCTGTGCAGTAACAGAAACCTGGTTCAAGGCTCCCGAGAGCACCCCAGGACTACCAGGTTATACCTCATACCATGCTTTTCGGCAAAACTTGGACCGACCAACAAAAGGAGGGGGAGTATCAATATTCATCAAAGATACCCACACCTCCAGGTTGGTGGCACAGCACGAAGCATCAGAGACTATCCATGTGCAACTAACAGTGGGTAAAACTGCCTTCCAGTTTATAGCCTGCTACAGACCACCCTCTCTAACCCAGGAACCCCACGCAGCCTTCCTGAGGACACTGGAAAATATGAAGGTCTCTCCAAACACCATTATATTGGGTGACTTCAACTACCCAAACATAGACTGGGAGCATTACTCTAGCTCCAACACCCTAGCCCAAAGGTTCCTAGAATTTATAAATTCAAATGCTATGGAACAACTTGTTACCACTCCCACAAGAGGGGAAAACATACTTGACCTGATCATCACCAACATGGGGAATCTGTTCTCCAAACCAGAAGTGTATCCCTCACTGGTAAGATCAGACCATAAACTAATCTCACTGGATATTCACATCCCGACACCACCCCCTGCCCAGAAAACCATAGTGAAAATCTTCTCTAAAGCAAATTTCACACTCCTCAAAACCGAGGTGGAATTCTTCAAAGCCCCCGGGCCTGTGGAAAATACGGCCCAAACCACAGAATCCTTTATAAATGCATTCTATGAACACCTTCAGGAATGCATGGATCATGCGATCCCAAATAAAACCAAGACCCAATCCTCCAAAGGCAGACGTCCTGTCTGGTGGACCCCAGCCATAAACAAATTATACAATAGAAGGAGGAAGCTACTAAATGATAGAGCAAAATTCCAAAAAGGGAAGGTATCTCTGATCAGTATTAGCAAAAAACTACGGGCACTCATAAAATCGCCTAAGGCCAGCTTCGAGAGAAAAATTGCACAGGACACTAAGGATAATCACAAGGCTTTCTTTAGTTATGTTAGGAACCTGGGTGGGAATTCCCAGATATGCTCAGAATTAGTCCAAAATGACCAAAAATACACTGAACCCACAGACATTGCCAACATCCTAGCTGACAGGTTCAGCGCAAACTTTCCCCCCCTCCCCACCAAAAGGGCAAATATCTATCCCAGCAGAGTGCTGCCCCCTTGACATCTCAGATGCTCAGGTAAAAGCCGCCCTCTGCAAAGCAAAAAACACAGCATCAATGGGACCAGACGGTGTACCAGGCTGTGTCCTACATGAGCTCCAAGAAGAGCTAAACCCAAACATAAAACTACTGTTCAATCTCAGCCTTACTACAGGATATTTACCCAAAAAGTGGCGTACAGCAACTGTGGTCCCTCTCCACAAAGGTGGTGCCTCAACAGATCCTGGAAACTATCGCTCCATAAGCCTGACTAGCTTGGTCTGCAAAGCTATGGAAAGGATCATCATGGACCTCATAAATAAAGATATTGGGGACCTACAGACACTGGATCCTTCCCAGTTCGGCTTTGTTAAGGGCAGATCCTGCCTCTTAAACCTGGTTGATTTCTTTGAAACAGTCACCAAGGCCATTGACGAGGGGAAGGTGGTCCACACAGCCTACCTGGACCTCGCAAAAGCCTTCAATACAATACCCCACTCGAGCATTATAGATAAGCTCACCAGCTTAAATATAAACCCCTATTTCACTAGATGGGTTGCAAACTGGCTCAAGGACAGAACCCACATGGTTAGAATGGCTGGAGCCATGTCAGACTTCAAACCAGTTACAAGTGGCATCCCACAAGGCTCAGTCCTGGGACTTCTCTTGTTCGGTATATATTTCTCGGAGGTACAGGCCAACACGGAAGGACTGTGGTTGACCAAGTTCGCAGATGACTGCAAACTGGGCACCATAATCGACTCTCCAGCTGACACAGGCATCCTCCAAAAGGGCCTCATAGAAACAGACAACTGGTGCCAGAGCCATGGCCTCAAGCTAAATGCCAAAAAGTGTATAGTCATCCCCTTTGGCAATAACAAAGTGCCCACAAATTGCCACATAGGTGGTAATCCATTATGTACAGAAGAAGTAATTAGGGGCCTGGGGACCCAAGTTGATAGCAATCTCTCATTTGACAACCAGGTGGCCAAAGTGGTTAGAAAAACATTTTATATAGCCCACCTAATCATGAAGGGATTCACATCTAGATCAGGGGAGGTCATCGTGCCTCTTTACTCATCCCTCATCAGGCCCATAATTGAGTACAATGCCCCTTTTGGGATGTACCTTACCAGACACCTGCAGCAACTGGAAAGACCCCAAAAGTACCTTACCAAGAGGATCAAAGGGCTCAAACAGATGCTATATGCTGCCCGGTTAAAGAAACTCCAGCTCTACTCAGTGGCATACCGCCTGTTCAGAGGCGATCTGTGCCTGACATATAAAGCCATGTCCAACCCGGTATTAATGGACATGCTGCACCTCAGAAAATCCAAATCCCTTCGAGCTACACGCTCGAGAGACTTGAACCTCAGCACCAAAATAAATAGGACATGCTGGATGGACAGATTCATACCTCAGAGGCTCCCTTCACTCTGGAATAAAATCCCAGTCCAGGTTAGGCAGAGTCCCTCATTGACTCTCTTCAAGAGGAATCTTGATGAGTGGATGGGAGATCATAGGTTTACCCCAGATATCACTTCTGTGTCACTGTTAGACAGAGGCACGGTATACTAACCTCCTAAAAGGGTATTGCAAAATTAATTTAAAATGGGTTGCGAAAGCCAAACACATTCTGGCTAGGCTTATAAATGCCCTAGGGCAGATAGCCTAGTATGAACCTATGAACCTATGAACCTACATGTAACTCTCTCTTGCCATGAAAACACAAGTTTACGTAGAAAGGATGAAACCTATAGCCAAACACCTGGATAACCTGTCAAAAAATGTACAGGTGAGTGGTATGCCTGCACAAGGATATGACATCTCAGGTTAGAAGGATACCACACAAGCAGGAGATCCCCAGCCAGTATATCACCAGGTTGCTGGACTGATTACACAGCCATGTCATTACTAAATTGGCTGTAGCTACACCTCACAAATGGCCTTGCTGGGCAATAATTCACATAGCTGCCCTCATAATATTGGTGTATACATTATACAACTAGTATTCCTTTGTTAAAGCACTGTGATGATCTGAGGATGTGTGGCACTAGGTAATGACACAATACATTGCAGTTTTAGAATACAGATATGTCAGAAAATGTCTGCTAAACAAAGCAAGTACCCTGAGGAAAGTCCTCTGTACTCCTGAAAGATATGACTGTAACACACAAAACCCTGGACTGGAGTACACCTGTCTCTGGAATGGAGTCCAACTCTAACTATAGAAGGTCACACTGGGTATGCTCCTGCACTTAGAGACTCACAGACATGTTGGAACCCACATCAGAATATATGACTGTGTTGTGTATCTATGTCTGTGCATACAGACAGCTATGTACACCTCAACTGTCCCAACACACACATCAGACAGGATTACCCTCAGCTAGCTGTAGGTGGCCCATATGTGAAATATCTGCATCTGTTGCATGAGATTCACACACGTATATATGTGCAACAGATAACAACATATGTCAAGCATACACACACATAGATGTGGAGAAGTGAGAGACAGACAGTGATAGAGAGAGAGACACACAGGGGGACACAGACAGAGTGAGTCATACACACGGATACCCTGAATGGCATACAGTGATGTCTTGCTGTGGACAGTGGCATACCAGTTGTAAACAGTTGCACATGACAGCATAAAAGGTGAGCCCCAATGTGTAACAATACTGAGGTTGGGTTTATAATATCACATCACCTACCTGTGTGCATGTGTGTGTGTGTGTGTGTGTGTGTGTGTGTGTGTGTGTGTGTGTGTGTGTGTGTGTGTGTGTGTGTGTGTGTGTGTGTGTGTGTCCATAGGTCTAGGTATTAGGAGACTCTTCCCTCTCAGTACACTTCACATTGTCCTACTTCACAAGATCTGCTGCTGTTATTCACCTTAGAAGTACCATTGGACACCGATCACCCCTATAAGCTCTGTAGCACATGAAATAACTGCATAACACTATAATACAAATAACTAGATAGGTATGATTCTAATCTTAAAACTAGCAAGTGTGTGTGACAGTTGTGTATGTGAGAGTGAGGGAGCATTTGTAGGTGAAAAATGTTTTAAGCCATTCCCACCCACAACACTTCCCAATGCCCCAGTTTATTAGTCCTGCTGATGTCATTCCCCATATCAGCATCTCTGGCTAGTTGTTAGCCCGGTAAGCTCTGTAGTATGTGTGACAACTGTGTAACCCTGCAGTACAAATCACTAGCTAGACAGGGATTCTAATATCAGATCTGGCAAAAGAGTGTGTGTGTGTGTGTTTGTAAGAAGAAGTATTTTGATAAGTCTCCCACCCACTGCCCTACTATATCACTCCTGCTGATGTCATTCCCTTAGCAGCACATTTGGCCAGTTGTCAGCCTAGTAAGCTCTGGAGTGTATGCAATAACTGTGTAACACTATAGTAGTAATAACTAGATAGGTAAAGGTTCTAATGTCAACACTGACAAGTGTTTGGGTGAAGATAATATTCTGTTTGGCTGATAAAAGTTTGACGTGTGTACCATCCACACCTATTTGCCACATCCCAATGGCATTACTTTATATAGCGTGGGGATGACATCTGCCTCAGATGCAGAATATTAAACCATGGTGGAGGCCATACTGGTCCTCTGTACAGATGTCTATGGAATATCCAGATATTTGCAACCTATATGTGGTCTGTGTCCCTTAACAATGCTCATGTATGTGATATTGTTGCCAAATTGGCCACAATGAGTGCAGTGACACACATGCCAGGATCAGGTATCATACCTGACTGAAACACCATGCTGATACAATGCCTGCTACACTATCACTTGTCCAGGCTTGTAAGAACAATACATGACTCCACATGCTATTTTTTGTGGGTTATCTCACCATCCATGAAGGCATTCAGAACATCACATGCTGCAAGAGGTAGTGTGTTATGTCCCATGCATATAATCTACGTGGGGCAAGCCATGTGTATGTAGTACTACAGTACATCAAAGTGGAAATGTCCGTTTACTAGTCCGTCTATTGCCAAATGTATTTGTGTTACTGTATGCACATCTCATATGTCAGTCCTTACTGTGTGTATGCAAAGGATATACCATTTTATCTCCCTGTTCCACCTGGCAAACTCAGGAATACCTACCACAAACTGTCATACGCAGTATCATGCATGTCCTCATCAATTGCATCAGGGTTGAGTGTATGGGAAAGCAAATGGCAGGGCCAACAGGTGTTGACAGGTCAATCTGTTGCAGTTAATGTAATGGCTACACTTGTGAGGGACCTGCTGATAGTACTGCAGTAACCGGTTCTGTATGTATGAGCCTTTGGTACTACACAACACTGAGATGACATAACTGAAGGCTACCTGTCTGTGACAAAGGATATGTATGCAAGGTCACACTGTCTGGCAACAGAGTCCCTCACACACTGTTGCATGCAAACACACCTGGTACATGTACATATAAAGCTGTACCTTGCCTATGACATGATCGGTGTATTCCCACTCTGCCATACTGCCTCTTGGGAATGTCTGCAGGGCCACAGCCTGCAGACACACTGACACCTCAAACACAAACCGAATACAGCATGTCAGACTACATTCAGCCATTGTTACAAACACCAATAATGCAACCTGGCTAATAAGGTACATACACTTGTATATATACCAATAAGAAATGCAAGCAGACAGCAACTTACATAGTATTACATAACTACGCTGTACTATATTCACCCTGTGCATCAGACCCATATTAGCATGTCCCTCCATTGATGTTATGGATGACAGGGATTTGGCAAAGGTATTATCGTATGCACAAGGTGTGGAGTGGCTGGGCCATATGGTTGACATTATGTGTGTGTGTTTGGAGGGATATCCAGTAAATGGGCTGTGCAGAGGTGCTGTGTGTGTCTGGAGGTGACCTGCCTGTGACACAGATGTGTGTGTGTGTGTGTGTGTGTGTGTGTGTGTGTGTGTGTGTGTGTGTGTGTGTGTGTGTGTGTGTGTGTGTGTGTGTGTGTGTGTGTGTGTGTGTGTGTGTGTGCACACAGTCATGCCATGTAGCTGTCTCAGACAGGGGTATGATGGACAGCTGCGGACAGTACATGGCAAGGTGCCCAGTTCACAGTCTCCAGCCAGAGACATGGGCACTGGTACTGCCAGGGGTATCACTGGCACAACCAGGCCCAAGGCCAGATGCAGTACTGCTTCCTGATGGTGACTGCTGTCTGCTGGATCCATACCCCTGATGGGAACAGCCAGGACCACATGTCCATGGTCTGCTCTGGTGTGATGTGGACAACAATCCCCCTTCAGTAGTGCTGGTGTCACTGCCACTACAGGAGTGTAAAGGTGCATGGCCCCATAGAATCTCAGCTGTTCTTGTTGCTGACCTACCTCCATGTGGTCAATGCCCATCTCCCACCACATGCTCTAGCACAGATATGCTACAATCGAGGATTGCCAAGGTTTCACCCCACCATCTATTCATGACCTCAGTATTTTGATGTGTGGTCTCAACAAGGTCATGTATATCGCAACATAAATCAAAAAGACTAGCATCCACCACCCTGATTATTTGTCTGGTGTGGCATTCACTGCATGCCTGTGCATCCATGACAGCCTGAAACATGCGTCTGGTGACACCTGCTGTTGCACTTGTGACAGAGGCTTGAAAAGCAGCAGCCCTCCTGTGAGTACCCCTGTCCATCTGACATCACCTTCACTCTGACTATGGCCAGTGTCTACACTCACACCTGCCATAGTTACCACACTAGCCTGTTCCATGCCACCACCTGTCAACTGTCCATCATCTGTGGCCACTGGTGACCAGGTATGTGTGAGCATGGTCATTGTGTATGGGAATGGTGTGGGCAAGAGTATGATGCCATCCAATAGCACATATTTAGCTCCTGACAACCCCACCTGTACCTCACTATTCCTGTTATCATTGTCAGAGTCTGGAGAGACAATGACATCAGTTTCCAAGCGGGAGTGACTTCAAACCCCATCACCACCTGTGAGGGGAAGGCAACATATGTACATTAATACCTGCACTTTGAGGTTGGCTCGTACACACAAACTAGCACATGCACACACACACACACACACACATGCACACACACACAAAGGTATACACACATACACACACACACACACACACACACACACACACACACACACACACACACACACACACACACATTCAAATATATTACCCACCTTTCATGTGTCATATGATCTGTGCAATCCAATTGATAAACAAATGTGTTATGTGTAAAATATAATGAATGAAATATGTACAATATGGTGGTTGCGTAAGTGTGCACACCCTTAAAATGATACTTTGTTGCGGGTCTATATTAAATAAATGAAGTTTTATAAGTTTGAATACCATATGATAGACACCATATGGTCGAAGTTATAAAACTTCAGATCGTGAAATATACCAATTCCAAGACCGCACTATAATGCAGTAAAGGGAAGTCTTCCCTTTACTGTGCTGTAGTGCGATCTCCAAGTTAGTATATTTAAAGAGCGGTGGTGTGGGGGGTGCAAGGGGCATGCCCCCCCCTACTTTAACCCATTAGGTTACTTTTTTCTTTTTTTTTTTAATTATTCGAAGTTTTGTAACTTCGACCATATGGTGTCGATCATATGGTATTCAAAGTTATAAAACTTCATTCATTTAATATAGACCCCTTTGTTGAAGCACCTTGTAAGTGACTTATAGCATTCACTCTTCTTGGGAAGGTGTCTATCAGCATGGAACATCTTGACTTGGCATTATTTGGCCACTCATCCTTGCAGAGGAGGTTTTGCTATTGGTTTTGCTATTGGGTTTAGATCTGGCTGGGCCAATGAGTGTGTTCAGGTGGAGCAATTCTTAGGTAGCTTTGGATATATGCTTCAGGTCTTTGTCATGTTGAAGGTTGACTCCCCCCCATCCTCAGCATTCTTACAGATGCCTGATGGATGTGGGCCATACATAAGTGTTATTTTGAACTGTTCAGAAATCCCACCACCGTGACTATGGGCCCATGTCCAGCTTTAGACCAGCATCCCCACAGCAGGTCAATGCCATCAGCATGATTCACCATGGAGATGGTGGTCTTCAGGTGAAGAGATGTGTTGGTTTTGCACCGCACATACTTTTTGGTATCATGGCTGTGAGATTGATCCATAGTCTCATTACATCATATCACATATTCACACATGCCTTTGGGAGACTTAATGTGCTGTATTGCAAGTTGCATCCACCCCTGGAAGTTTTTGGTATGGGAAAATACTTCCATCTTCTGACCCTACCCCATAGGCCAGACTTATGCAGAATATGGGAGATTGTTCTCACATGTAGTACACAACACCAGTATCACCAAGAGATTCCTGCAACACCCTCAGTGTCTCCTGGCAGCCTCCCTGACCAGGTATGGACATGTCTTTTCATCGGTTTTGGAGGACGTCAGGTTCTTTTCAACAGCACTGTGGTCCCATATTCAATCCACCTTCTGATGACTGTCTCCACTGTGTTCCATGGTGTATGCAGTGCTGTGGTAATGTTGTTGTACCCTACTCCTGAGTGATACCTTTCAAATATGAGATCCTTTTGCTGTTTTGTAAGCTGTCTGCAAGCCATGGCTGTTACTGTTGCAGGCAACTGTGCAAATGTCATGAATATCCTACTTGGACAGCAGACTGTTATTTGGTGTGACTTAGGATGCCTTTACTTGCTGGCAGGTGTGTACCCAAGCAGAGTGAATGCTGTCAGTAATTCACAAGCTGCTGCAATAAAATATTATCTGAAGGGTGTGCACACGTATGCATTCAGCTTATTGTAAGGTTTGAATACTCCATATTCAGTGCCCAACAGATTGAATGTTGGAAAAGGTGTGGACTGATATATTGTGGTCTCAATTCAATTTGTGTGTATATATATATATATATATATATATATATATATATATATATATATATATATATATATATATATATATATCACAAGCACCTGGCATCTTAACAGGGATGTGGTGTACACTATCTATATCCACTGTATAAGAGTAATGTTTCACACATGTCCCTACTCTAGGCCATTTGTCCCCCCATTTTGCTGGTCTCTGTCCAGAAGTCTTGCACTGACAGGTTGTGAGGTATGCTACAGGAATGTTACATTCTCTTCAGTTAGGCCCCTGTGTTGACCACTGTAATGCAATGCAGTTAACCCCACCACAAGTGAACACGCACATAAAGCAATATGGCTATGACTGACAGTTGTGTGCATGGTAAATTGCATGCTCTTCACATGCCTGGGGTATTGGTAAACCACAACAGAACAATTCCATACTCACCAGCTTCAGGCTGCTGTCCCAAATGCAGACCAGAGGGACTTAGGTAGTTGTGGGAGAGAGGTATTGTCAGCAGACTCACATGTAACATTGGTCCAGGATGGTTGCAGCATGTCTGCACATTTACAGTACAACCCCAATACTACAGAATTTGCTGTCCTTCACCATAGATGTGGACTTCTGTGCATTAGAAAACGCCATCCACAACTGCAATCTGACCTGATACATGCATGTAGATACTCTACAGATACAAGTATGTCTGATACACTAGTCTAGTAATCTCCACTGGGGCCTTACCTGTATGCTCCTTGTCCATTGTCTGGGTGCCATCCACCTCTAGCATGTGGGGATCTGTACCCTGATGTTGTACTGGGATGGGTGCCCCAAGGTTGGTGAGGAGCTCCTCAGTGGGTGTCACTGGGGGCTGCATGGCTGTGCCCCCACCTGTGGCTGTGCAGTCCCTGGCCACGGCAGCAGCCCTTTCCCGAGCATGGTGTATGAGGTAAGTTGCATGATGCCGGACCTGCTCGTCTGTACATGTGTGCAGGCTGACATTGTTTACCCTGTGGACAAGGTCATCCCACAGGCTGGTCCTTTCTCGCAGATGTTGCTGGTTCCGGTCGAATGTAATTGCATGGTGCTGTAGTATGGCTTCAATGATAATGGTAGTCTCAGCCGCTGAAAATGTTGCCATTTTCTGATGTGACATTGCATCTGGAAGACATAAACAGAAAATGCATGATGGGACCTCATACATTTGGCAACAGTATGTACAGAACCTGCACATGTACATTGAAAACTAAAACCACCACTCACAACCGCACCATACCCCTGTAATGTATCAGTACAGTATCAGCTTGCTTTGTACTCCTGGTCCTGATGTGTCATATTCTCCCCAATGAGGGACAGTTAATTGCTTAATCTTCTATTCCTCATTCAGGTCTGTGTAGACAGATGACATTGGCCATCTTCCACGCAAATGGGGTGTGGATGGTGCCGAGGCTTGGTGTGAATACAGTGTGTAATGGAGCTGGGAGCACATGCCAGAGTTCATGTAGGATGCGGGCAGGGATGTTATCATATCCCATGGATACTTATGTTTGTTGCCTTTCAGTAGGCAATATGTACCTGCTCACTGGTGATGAGGGGAGGGGTGTGGATGCTCTGCATATCCACTTATTAGTGATGCTGAGCAAGGGGGGTGATGTTTGCCTTAACCCTATCTGCAGCAGGTTGGCTATAGCTATGTTGTGTGTGTATGTGGTCTGATTGACCACCATTACAGGTTGGGTTGGTTTGTTGCTTCTGAGATTGCAGACATATGGGAAGATGGCCTTGTGACTGGCCTTGGTGGATGTGTTCAATCTGTATTCATAGTTAACTTTACACTACTCCACCTTTGACCTTATGCGCTTGTTCAGACAATGGATGACTTGATGCCAGGTTGGTGTGTGTGCTCCTAATTTGCCCTGTACAGCCAATATAGGGACCAAGTCTGTGATTTGTGTATTGCTGCTGTCCAGCAAAGGGGATTACTCTACTTTGGTGGAGGCAGGTTTTATAAGTAAGGTATTGCTGAGTCCATAAAGCTATGTAGGTGTCCATATAGCTGTTTGTAGTAGGCATGGACACAAAGTCATAATGCAGTTGGACACCTCTCCAATTTCAAACTGATAATCATGCTTATTGTAGTACCCATGGCTGTGTCAGGGCAATGCAACAACCAGTAGATGTAGAAATGTCACTCTTTTGGATGCACAGTAACTATGATTACACATGTGTACAACATGTACAGCTTAATTAACTGACATTTTGCATCCCATGTCTGTTGTTATGAAGTGGCCAGATACACCTACTCTTATGGATATGTGCACAGGTAATGCGTGATATACATTTCTGTTCTATGTCAGTATGGCACACTGTATTCACACTCTTGCTGCCCAGTCATCTCTCTCAACCCATTAGAGCAGGGCATCTGTAGGATGCCACACCTACATGGGGGCAATGGGACAAAATTTGGGACACTGTCTTAATATTGTTGTAACACACCTGAGTCATTCAATAGCACAGCAGCCTTTGCATTGTCAGGCATACCCTGGAGGATGTACAACACTCATATGGCAGGAAGAGAGGAGAAAGGCTAGGACTGTGGTAGTGAGGGTGAGAACTTTTAATGTTGGCAGTATGACTGGTATATGGACAGAGCTAGCTGATATGATGGCCAGGGGAGGGTTGATATATTGTGTGTGCAAGAGACCAGATGGAAGGGGAGTACAGCTAGGTGTATGGGAGGCAGGTCACAATTGTGTTATCATGGTGTGGATGGGAGAAGAAAGGGGGTGGGCGTTATCCTGAAGGAACAGTATGCCAAGAGTGTTTTTAGAAGAAGAAATGAGTGCCTGATAGAGTGATGTTTAAGAAGCTGGAAACCGATGGTGTAATGATGACTGTTGTTAGTGCATATGCTACGCAAGTTGGCTGTGCGATGGATGAGAAAGAGAAATGTGAAGGCAGTTGGATGACATGGTGATGACTGTACCCAATGATGACAGAGTGGTGATTGCAGCAGATTTCAATGGGCATGTTGGTGAAGGGAACAGAGGGAATGAGGAAGTGATGGGTAGATATGGTGTTAAACAAAGGAATGCAGAAGGTCAGATGGTAGTGGATTTTGCAAAAAGGATGGACATTGCTGTGGTGAATATGTACTATAACACGAGGAAGGAGCATGGTGTGACATGCAAGAGTGGAGGAAGATGCACACAGGTGGAATATATCCAATGTAGGAAGGCCAGTTTGAAGGAGATTGGAGACTGTAAAGTTGTGACAGGGGAAACTGTATTTAGGCAGCATAGAATGTTGATCTGTAAGATGACATTGGTGATCAAGAAGAGGAGGAATGTGAGGGCAGAACCAAGGAACTGCAAAAGGGTGATTGTGAGGTGGAGTTCAGGGAAGAGTTAAGACAGGCACTGAGTGGCAGTGATGATTTACCAAATGTCTGGGTAAGTACAGCAGACCTAGTAAATGAGATGGCTAGAAAGGTGCTTGGTGTGACATGTGGATGGTGGAAGGAGTACAAGGACACCTGGTGGTGGATTGAGGAAGTACAGGGCAGTATACAGAGAAAGGGGTTGGGGAAGGAGGAGTGGGATTGTCAGAGAGATGAGGAAAATAGGCAGGAGTATAAGGAGATGGGGTGCATGGCAAAGACAGAGGGGGCAAAGGCTAAGGAAGGGGCATATGAAGAGTTGTATGTCAGGTTGGACACTGAGGAGGGATGAAAGGACTTGTACCGATTGGCTAGACAGAGGTACTGCACTAGGAAAGATGTGCACCAGATAAGGGTAATAAAGGATAATGAGGGAAACGTACTCATAAGTGAGGAGAGTGTGTTGAGCAGATGGACAGTGTACTTTGAGAGGCTGATGAATGAAGAGAATGAGACAGAGAAGGTTGCATGACGTGGGTATGGTAAATCAGAAAGTGCAACGGCTTACCAAGGAGGAAGTAAGGATAGCTATGAAGAGGATGAGTACTGTAAAGCCTATTGGTCCACATGACATACCTGTGGAAGCCTGAAGGTGTTTAGGGGAAATGGCAGTGGTGTTTTTATACAGAATGTTTAATGATATCTTGGAAAGTGAGAGGTTGCATGAGGAGTGCAGAGAAAGTGATTGGGTATTGTTTTAAGAATAGGGTTGATGTGCAGAGCTGTAGCAACTACAGATGGATAACACTGATAAGTCACAGCATGAAGTTAAGGGAAAGAGTAGCTGCAGCTAGGTTAAGCGGGGAGGTGATGAGTAGTGGTCAGCAGTATGGTGTCATGCCAGGAAAGAGCACTACAGATGTGATGTCTGCTCTGAGAGTGTTTATGAAGAAGTACAGAGGAGGTCAAGAGTTGCTTTGTGTCTTTCTGGACTTAGAAAAAACATATGACAGGGTGTTTAGAAAGGAGTTGTGGTATTGTATGAGGAAGTCATGAGTGGCAGAGATATATGTAAGAGTGGTACAGGATATAGACCAGGTCAGTGTGACAGTGGTGAGGTCTTCAGTGGGAGTCATGGATGCATTTAAATTGGAGGTGGAATTACATCAGGGATCAGCTGTGAGCCCTTTCTTATTTGCAATGGTGATGGACAGGTTGACAGACAAGATTATACAGGAGTCCCTGTTGACAATGATGTTTGCAGATGACATTGTGAACTGTATTGAGAGTAGGTAACAGATTTAAGAGAACCTTGAGAGGTGGTGATATGCTCTTGAGAGGAGAGGAATGAAGGTCAGCAGGAATATGACAGAATATCTGTGTGTTAATGAGAGGGAGGATAGCAGAATGTTGAGGATGCAGGGAGTAGAGTTGGCAAAGGCGGATGTGTTAAAATGATTGGGATCAACATTTCAGAGTAATGATGACTGTGGAGGACAGGTGAAGAAGAGAGTACAGGCAGGATTGAGAGGGTGGAGAAGAGTGTCAGGAGTGATCTGTGACAGACGAGTACCAGTAAAAGTGAAAGGGAAGGTCTTCAAGAGGGTAGTGAGACCAGCTATGTTATATGGGCTGGAGACAGTGGCAGTGACAAGAAGGCAGGAGTCAGAGCTGGATGTGACAGAGTTACAGATGGTAGGATTTGGAGTGGGTGTGATGAGGTTGCACAGGATTAGCAATGTGCATATCAGAGGGTCAGCCCATGTTGCACGGTTTTGAGACAAAGTCGGAGAGACAAGGTTACATCGGTTTGGAAATGAGCTGAGGAGGGATACTGAGTATATTGAGAAAAGGATGGTAAGGATGTAGCTGGCAGGTAAGAGGAAAAGAGGAGGGTCTCAGATAAGGTTCTGGAAGTGGTGAGAGGACATGCAGGTGGTTGGTGTGATGGAGCAAGATGCAGAGGACAAGCAGAAATGGCAACAGATGACCCACTGTGGTAGCCCCTAACAGGAACAGCCAGAGGAAAAAGAATGAGATGTAATATCAGTCTTCACAGATTTGCCGAGGACTTTCCCAGCATAACACAACTGTATGAGTAAATGACTACAAATATGAGGCACACATATGGTGAGTATGCATAACACTGGACGTTTACATGGTATTTATTTATTTATTTATTTTATTTTTATTTTACATTTGTTAACCGGGAGAGTCCGACTGGATACATGTCCATTTTCAGCGGAGGCCCGGGGAGAAAAGCTCCAGGTACATAACAGACATATGAACATTGTTAATGCAAAAAAGGAAGATAGTAGAGTTCTAAATACAATATAAAGATACATCACATCTTGGGAAAAAAACAACAGCAGCATATAAAAAAAAACATAGGTCAGTTACAAAGGCGAGGCGCCTTGTTATAAAGCGTTAAGGATAATGAGGTAAGAGAAGGGTAAATGATAGTGGTTAATCAGGTTTGGAACAGGGACATTGCCAGAGTATTGAGATGGGGTTTAAGCTTTTTTGAATTGTAGAGTGAAGGTTCTGAGGTGAGCATGGTCGGTAGGAGTTCCACATTTTACCTACAAAGTTTGAGAATAGAGAATCCCCAGCAGAATTATTGGCTTTGGTAGTTTGAGCTAAGATCTTATTGGAGGAGCGTAAAGATTGCAGGTTAATATAGGGTGAATGATGTTTTTCAGAGCTGGTGTTTTCTCTGGGTGATACAGTATCTGGTGAGCCGTTTTGAGTTGGTTGAAATGGAGTTGGCTGGAAAACTCTAACCACCCTAGTTGCTTCAAGTTAGTGCAGTGGTGCGTTCTAAAGGTGGAATTTGTGGCAAATCTAGCTATGTGATTGTAACAAGAAGCAAGTTTGTTAAGGGTTGTCTTGTTTAGGTTTGTAAAGAGGGAGGCATAGAAAAGAGTTGATAGTAGGTGTGTGCTGGCAATTGTAATTTTAGCGTGAGGAGTGAGAAAGTGTTTTACTTTATAGAGAGAGCCAAGCTTTTTATTGACGGTTTTGATGGTAAGATCGAAATGGGTGTCAAATTTAAGGGAGTTATCAATGGTAACACCTAATAGCTTTGTGTGAGCTTCTGGTGATATAGTGATTCCATTGGAGGATGTAATATAGAAGGTGAGGGGAAGAGTCTTGTTAGTGGGTGAGAAAGTAAGTAGTTTTGTTTTGTTGGGGTTGAGAACTAGTTGATGACTTGAGAACCATTTTTCTATTAGGTTGAAGGTGTCTTGGGTTGAAGCAGTGAGGTCTGCCAGGTTGGAGGCAGTGCTGATGATAGTTGAATCATCTGCATATTGAATGCATGTGGCTTGGGGGGTGATTGTGGGCAGGTCATTAACAAAAATGGTGAAGAGAAGAGGGCCAAGAATAGATCCTTAGGGAACTCCAAGTGTAACAGGTAGGCATGTGGATAATTTGTCCTGCCATAGAACAGCCTGTTGCTTATTGGACAGGTAGAATTGGAACCATTTCAGCGTGGAATTGCTGAGTGATAGTTTTTTTAATGTATGGAGGAGTTGAATGTGGTAAACCATATCAAAGGACTTGGAGAGGTCTAAGAAAAGAGCAGATGATAGTTTATTATTGTTTCTGAAGTTATTGATGGTATTAGAAAAGGATAGTAGGGCTGATGTGGTACTTTGATTTGGCCTGAAGCCATGTTGGGAGTTGGCTAGAATTTTATTTTTGGTGAGGTGTTCCATCAGTTGTTTGTGGACACACTTTTCCATAATTTTGGCCAGGGGTGAGAGTATAGCTATAGGTCTGTAGTTGGTTAGCTCTAGTGAGCTACCACCTTTATGGAGAGGAATAATGTGGGACATTTTCCATATGGAGGGATGAAGGCTTCTGACAAGGCACGGTTTATGATTATGGAGCGGATAGGAAATGGCCTCAGCTGCTTTTGCAGAAACTCAGCTGGGAGAAGGTCAGCTGCTAGCTTAGTGGGTTTTAGTTTTTAAGAAGAGATGTTATAGAGGATATGGATACTGGATCGAAGGTAAATAGATGATCTGATGTAGTTGTAGTATTCTGCTGGCATGGGTAGTGGAGTGTGCTGGTTGTTTGTTTGAATTGTGGGGCCAGGGATTGTATAGTTTCTGTGAAGAAACTATTGAATGTGTTAGCAATGTTTACAGGGCACTGTTGTTTGCAAGTTGTTGGAGTGGGGGTGGTTGCCTGGCCTGGGTGCAGGAGCTTGTTTAAGCCTGCCCAGAATTTTTGTGGATTATTAAGGTGTTTGTGTTGGAGGTGGAGGAAGAAGTTTTTTATCATTTAAGATCATTCTTTTAGTTTCATTTCTAAGTTGCGGAAGGTTTGTGGGAGTGTGGGTCTTATGTGACTCACATCTTGTTTCTAGATAGGATTTTGGATTTTGTTTCCTTAGAGAGCCATGGTGCGGTTTTGGTTTTAGTTCTAATGGACCGTATTGTAGCATGGGAATCTAGAATCTTGAGGAAGGTGGTGTTGAAGTAGATAACTGCCTCTTCAAGAGGAAGAGACTTGAGTATTTTCCAGTTGTGGGCTTTAAGTTCAGTTTGAAAAATGGAGGCGTTGAATTTATTATTGTTCCTGATTTTTTTTATGGTTGTAAGAAGGGGTGATTTTCTTGAATTTGATAACATAGGTGAGTAAGTGATCACTCATGTCCTCTGGGTGAGTACCTGCTGAGTACTGGTCAGGATCTTTATTAGTAAGGATCCAGTCCAGGATGCTGTCTTTGTTTTGGGGTTTACCTAGTCTGGTAGGAGTGGATATGAGCTGAGAAAAGCCATGTAGATTTATGCTGCTAGATGGGGAGCTAGATGAGAAGGAATTCCAATCGATGTTGAAGTCACCTAACACTATGGATTCCTGGGGGTGAGTTTGAGTTAACCAGTGGAGAAAGTCCTCTAAGGTTTTGTTATTATTGTTGCCTGGGGGGATGTAAATACATGCTATATTTATGCTTTTATGTTTGTTTGGTTGAAGTTTTACAAGTAGAATTTCGGCATTGTTTGTTAGGAGGGGTTGTGGAGAGGCAAGGGAGATTTGTAATGTATTTTTGTAGAGTATGGCTACGGTAGGGTATGAGCTCAGTATATCACATACAGTTCAACACACACATCTGCAACAGTACTTTACTATGCAAATACAATGTATAGGTCTCACGTTTCTGAGACAAAATATATTATAGTTGTATTCACAAGTAAGATATGGATATGTCTGATATCCCAGTAGCTGGCTTAGTATTGTCACAGTCAGTATTTTTCAACACACACTAAAGTAGAAGTCATGTGTGAGCCATACTTTCCTGGGGTGACTCAGTAGCATGACCTATGATCTATTTCACTGCAGACAGACCCAGATGCTATGGCCAGCAGATCTGATCAGCAATATATCAGTACAAGTCTTGTTGAGACATATATGTTAAACTTCCTATTTCCCATTCTTACATACCCCCTACTGCAGTCCATTACATGCTTACTTGTTTGACATACTTTTTTTTTCAAGTGTAGTTGGCTGTATCATGCTGGTTTTTGTTTTCTCTCTCTCTCTCTCGCTCTCTATCTATCATGGATGTAGGGTGTACATCTGTTTTGCATAGGCAACAGCTTGCCTTTTGCAGGCAATGCTTATGAGCAGCTGATGGGCTGTGCACCAGTTTGTGTCCCCAATTGCTAATTGCCTGCAGAACAGCTGTGTTGTTATTCATGTAGCCAATGGCATGGTAACACACTCCTATAATTGAGTGCTTCATGTGGGCATTGACCCTTTTTCCTGCCAGTGAGGAGGACTTCATAGAGGTGCGTGAAAAACAGCATCACAGAGGGTATTTGGAAATACCTCTTACAATTAAAACTGTGGAGCCAGGCAACAAAATGGGGGAGAATTTTCCAGACATAGGAACAGAATGCAAGGATTACCATTATACATTTGGATTAATGCTAACAGGGTTTGTGTGGACTTGGAGTTTCTGTATGATTTTAACTCTGACAGTGTTATGTGTTTGACATAACTCTCAACTGTATTGCTATCCGCAGAATGGTCAGAGTTTGGACTCCTATGTTTGGTGTGTTCCTCAGACATTATTTCTGTTTGGAAAATCAGTAGCATACTCTGGGAATTGCAGTCAGTAACTGCTAACATCCAATTGTGTTTCTGACCTAATATCCCTCAGAAAAGATATGTTACAACTAGCGCTGTTACACCAGCAACTTTCTCAGTTTATAACAGTAATATTTCAAATATGCCCCTATTTTTGGTCCTCTGTCATACAATTATGCCAGGCTTTGTCCAGATGTCATGCAGGAAGAGGTTGATATGTATGGTATATGATTATTTAGTGCCTACATTCCTGATCTCATCCCAGTGATGTATCAGACTGACAGACATGTAATGTGAAAGACGCCTTATATATGAGGGGAAAACCTGAACATTCTGTGGGACTCTGTACTGTTGAGAGGTCTGTGTATTTCTGACAATTGCTGACAGACTGTCAGGATTGTGTAGCAGTGTAATGTGTCAATGTTATTTGGCCTGTGAAGGGAGGGGTGGGTGTATGTGTTGTGGCTCCTTTTCTATCTGCCTGTGCATGGTGCTCCTATTTCTGGTGGTCTATTTGGCTGTATATGTTTGTAGAGGCAGACTGAGACATGCCTCATACCACAGTCAGGCATCATACTACACTGTGAACTGGGCCAGTATATGTAGGGGGAGTGTGTGAGTGTGTGAGTGGCAAACATTTTGAGATGTTTTTATTCGCACAGTCCTTATACTGTACTGTTCCTTTGGCTTACTGGTATATCACTGTGACTGTGATGGAAATGGTTGTGGGTATGCACTTTTACACTGGTGTCTGTTTTTCATTGCTTTTACATCCCTGTAGTGCCTGATATATTTGCCAATACATGTGTAATTCACCATAGTGGATTTGGGGTAATGTTGAGTCAGTCTGACTGTAGTTTGGAAAGTGCTTGTTGACATGATTAACAGCTGAGTGTAGTTTCCCTAATGTGATGTTATGTGCAGACATTTGTAGGATGTACTGTAGCCTGGCCTCCATAAGTGTTGTGTATTTTTGACACATCAGTGGGATGATGTGAGGCTTTCAGTCACTAAATAGTGAGAAGTAATTGAGTGTTGGACTTGTGCTATTTCAGTCAATATATGTTAGGACAGACAGGAGGGTGTTACTTCAGCAGCTGTGTCAGCTTGTTTACTCTAGTATTTCAGATATGTCCCTATTTTCATGCCTTTCTCCCTCCACTTTGTCAGGCTTGGTTCAGATTTGTTGCACTAAGGGATTCTGAAGCTACCTCTCAACTGTCTAGATTGTTGCAGTATCTTCAGGTTTATTGCTCATATTTCTGCTCTGTTCCATAATTTCATTATTATTATATCCCTGATAAATCACTGTGTTGATCTGCGGATTTATGACAGTAAATGATGACATACATTTCAGTTTCAGAACTCACATCCTTCTGAACATGTATGCTGAAACAAACCCTGTCACTCTGGCAACATTCTACATATTTAAAATATGTCCCTGGTTTGGGCCCATTGTCCCCCCATTTGGACCGATTTTTTGCACTAAGAGGTTGAGAGGTATTGTTGTGAGGTATGACTCCACTACATGTTATGAGCATATATATATATATATATATATATATATATATATATATATATATATATATATATGTGTGTGTGTGTGTGTGTGTGTGTGTGTGTGTGTGTGTGTGTGTGCATATATATAAATATATGTATATGTGTGTGTGTATATATATATATATATATATATATATATATATATATATATATATATATATATATTATGTGTATATGTCTATTTATATTATGTATATATTTTTCTATATATATGCATTTCCATACATATATACATGTGTATATGTATAAATACAAAACCTGACTGATTCTACAGAATCTTTTCCCTACTGTTGAATGACTCTACTGCATGATACATTTGAAAAAGTATCAGCAATCCTTACAGCTCAATTGCTGTAGTGGTACATTTCTCTGATTATGGTGTACAGGGCCGTGTTTGAGACTTGGCAGCGCTGATTATTTTGTTATTAGGCAGAATAGTGGCTGATGGAAGCAGTGATTAAAGCAGTTGTAAGCAGGTTTGCATGGGTTTGCATGATGGTAAGCAATGCCAACACATGGTTAAATGTACAGATGCTTAATCTGTGCTGGCTTCACTTAGCAACATTTACCAGTGCACAAATCCACTTAGCTGAGCTGCCTGCTGCTTAGCATTCATGTTTGAGCAATGCTTAAACCTGCTAAGCATAGCTGAGTATTGCTAACCATTGCTCACAGTTCATTTATTTTCATAGGTTCATAGGCTCATGGATTAGTACTATGCTAACTGACCTTGTGAGCCATTTTAAGCCTAGACAATTATCCCTTGTGAGACTCAAACCCTGTACCTTGTGTTTGTAAGTTAAACACCTTAACCATTAGGCCACTCTCCCTAAAATGTTATTTATTTTATTTTACATTTGTTGACCGGGATAGTCCGTCTGGGTGTGAGCCCATTTTCAGTGGAGGCCCGGGGAGAAAATCTCCAATAAAACAAGAACAACATTGACAGGTACACTGTCAGTTTTACATAGAATTTAACAGAAATATCTAGAGACAATAAATAAAGTACAATATACAAAGGAGAACGCTATTAAAATATAGTAAAGTCATATATCTATCTATCTATATATATATATATATATATATATATATATATATATATATATATATATATATATATATATATATATATATATATATATATATATATATATATATACATGTGTTTTTTGAGGGCAGGGGTCCATCTTTAGTTGATCACTAGAGTATACTTTAATACGTGTACATATGTATACCCTTAAAAAAATCATTCTTATAAAATATATTTTATATATTTTTCTATATATATTATATTATTATTATAATAATATAATATTATATCCTTATAATATTATTATATCATATTATATTATATTTATAAATATATATATATATATATATATATATATATATATTATATATATATTTCTTATAAAATATAAAATGTGCTTCTATTACAGTAGCAACAGGTGTAACTATACTGTATGGGACACATGTATACATGGGTGGTTTCACATGTTATATGCACTCACACTTCCATTTTACACCAGTTAAACTACCCTGGGTGACAAAAATAACTTACCACATATTTTAGTATGAAAATATTACATTTAACACTGCTTTCCCTTGTAAAATTGGATTGTCTGGTGTACTACTCAAACCATGTACACCTGCATGCCAAGCTGGGACTCTGACCACTACACTACCTTGGTTTGGGGATTTGAGTTGTATATTTTGTATTTATCTCTTATTGCATATTAATATTATGTTATTATATTAAAAGGAGAATATTGAGGTTTTCGGCCACGTCATTGAGGACTGCTGTCATGATATAATGGCAGTATGGAGAACATCGATGTCTGTGCTGTGACAGAAACCTGGTTCAAGGCTCCTGAGAGCACCCCAGCACTATCAGGTTTTACCTCATATCATGCGTTCCGGCCCCAAAATCCGGACAATACCAAGAAAGGAGGGGGGGTATCCATATTCATCAAGGACACCCACACCTCAAGACTGGTGGCAACGCACGATGCATCGGAGACCATCCAGGTGCAATTAACCATAGGCAAGACTGCTATGCAAATTGTAGCATGTTACAGGCCACCCTCACAAACTCAGGAACCTCACATGGCCTTCCTGAAAACACTGGAGGGGATAAATGTATCACCAAACACCATCATACTAGGTGACTTCAATTACCCTAATATAGACTGGGAACACTACTCAAGCCCAAACACCCTAGCCCAAAAGTTCCTCGAATTCATAAACTCAAATGCCATGGAACAACTAGTCACCATCCCCACAAGAGGAGAAAACATACTTGATCTCATCATCACGAACATGGGAGCAC
Organism: Protopterus annectens; assembly: GCF_019279795.1. NCBI lineage: Eukaryota > Metazoa > Chordata > Ceratodontiformes > Protopteridae > Protopterus > Protopterus annectens. The sequence continues at coordinate 1,076,369,666 of NC_056726.1, read as the reverse complement.
AATGTTCAACACCAGAAGTATACCCCTCACTGGTGAGATCAGATCACAAACTAATCTCGCTGGAGGTCCTCATCCCACCCCACCTGAAATAAAAAGACCACAGTAAAAACTTCTCGAAAGCCGACTTCACACTTCTAAAGACTAGTGTGGTCTCCTTTAAGGCCGAGCCAGCGGAAAACAGTACTCAAGCCGCTGAATCACTTACAAATGCCTTCTACCAGCACCTGCAGGACTGCATGGATAAGGCAATCCCAAGCAAAACAAAGACTCTTTGTACCAAAGGCAAGCGTCCAGTCTGGTGGACCCCAGCCATAAAAAAACTCTACAACAAAAGGAGGAAGCTACTACAAGACAGAGCAAAATCCTTAAAAGGTAAGACACCTTTGATCACTATAAGTAAAAAACTAAGAGCTCTCATAAAATCATCCAAAGCAAATTTTGAGAGAAAAATAGCTAAAGACTCAAAAAAGACAATCATAAGGCCTTCTTTAGCTATGTTAGAAACCTGGGAGGAAACTCCCAGATATGCTCAGAACTAGTTCAAAATGATGTGAAGATTACTGATCCTACAGACATTGCCAACATACTGGCTGACAGGTTCAGTGCAAACTTCTCCCCCCCCCCAAAAAGAGAGATATCTATACCAAACAATTGCAGCCCCCCAAACATCTCTAACGCCCAAGTGAGAACTGCTCTCTCCAAAGCAAAAAACACAGCATCCATGGGACCTGATGGTGTCCCCGGCTGTGTGCTCCACGAACTCAATGAGGAATTAAACCCACAGCTAGGACAGCTGTTTAATCATAGTCTCAC
>NC_056726.1:1076301353-1076363853 GCF_019279795.1 Protopterus annectens | reverse complement strand
GTGTGTGTGTGTGTGTGTGTGTGTGTGTGTGTGTGTGTATGTGTGTGTGTGTGTGTGTGTGTGTGTGAGCTACTTGGGCAGGGACATAAAGGACTGGTTGGAAAGAGTGGGTGCTGGAGGTTTTAACTTGCCCACTAGGCTGAGATCTAGATCCTAATGTGTCAGTGGGGAGTGTTATTGGGGACCTGGATAACAAGGGAGTGACCAGCCCCTGACTGACTGTGATCTCTGTGTGCTCTTAAGGGAAATTGCACTTTATTGTGTGTATTTGTTATCCTTTCCTCTTATATGAGATGCCCCTCACTGGTGTTAGTGCTGAGGATTGAGAGTCCTTGATTGCTCGGCCAAGGAGCCTCAATCCTCAGCAATCAAGGAGCCTCAATCCTCAGCACTAACACCAGTGAGGATTGAGGCTCCTTGATTGCTGGGCCAAGGCATGGGCATCACATGTTAATTATTTGGCAGTGGTGGGATATCCACACCATATTAGTTGTTTGGCAGTGGTGGGATATCCACATCACATATTAATTAGTTGGCAAATACTTATTGGCTTGTAGTGGTGTGGGTAGAGTGAATTTTTCCAGCTTGTGTACAGTGAGATTTGAAGGTGTTTTGTAGTCTAAATCAGCCATGCAGTGAATACTCAGAGTTCATATCACAATTGTTTTATTTCTTTTGTTATCATAGTTAGTCAGGGTGAGCAGGCAGCATGTCAGCAGAGGAGTATGGAAAGCTGGCATGAGCCAGCTGGCAGAGATGTGCCAGGCTAGGGGACTGGTGCATGGAAACCAGACTAAGGCAGACCAGATTGCAGCCTTGGTTGCAGCTGCCTCAGAAAACAGCAACCAGAAGGACAATTGGACTGGCAGTGGAGATATAATACCCGTGGAGAATTGACAGCTCAACCTTCCTGCAGAGGACTTCAAAATCCATCTGAAGATAAGGAGACTTAAGTTGGAGGCCAGGTGTTTAGAGATAGAAGGCAAGGAAATGAAGAGGCAGAGGAAGCATGAGAGAGAAATGCTGACTCTTTGCCAGAGTCATGGAGGTAATGGGGAAGGGAGTAACTGGACCTGAGAAGCACAACAGGTCAGTAAACTTCTTCCGCAGTTTAAAGAGGGGGATACTTTTTATAGGTTCATTCATATGTTTGAGAGGGTAGGCAAATAGTATGGTGTTGACCAAAAGCTCTAGGTACAGTTCCTGACCCCCTTACTCCATGGTAAAGCTGTAACTGCTAAAATGTCTGACCTTTATTTTTATTTATTTTATTTTTATTTTATTTTACATTTGTTGACCGGGCTAGTCTAGCTGGAGATATTTCCATTTTCAGCAGAGGCCCGGGGAGAAAAGCTCCACAGAGAATACAATAAAGGAAAACATACTTGTGTTTTAAAGAAAGTTGAAGAGACAAAAACTAACAACTCTACAGTTACTTATTATTACTAAGTGAGTTAATTACTGTCTCACACAGTTACAGTCCAAAAAAAAAAAAAAAACAAAATACTTATACAAATATAAAATACTAAGTATGGTAAAGATATTAAATGAAATAATTACTACCACACACAGTTAAAGTCCAAAGACATTATATAAAGTTAAAAATACTTTGTAAGATAATGATAAAGGTAGGAAGTAAGAGAAAAGAGAGCTAAGAATAAGGGAAATTAGAAGTGGTTAGTTATGGAAAGGAGAGCAAGTAAGACAGTCAGCAAGCAAAGAGAGCAAGTAAGACAGTCAGTAAGCAAAGAAGTAATTAGGAAGACAAGTGGCAGAAGAAGAGGAAAGCCAAGTGGATGATGGAGTAAGAAGAAGTAGGGGATAGTTATGAAGTAGAGTATAAGTAGTGGAAAGTTAATCAGGTTTACTACAGGTGCACAGCCAGTGATTTTGGAAGTGCAGTTTAATGTTTTGTTTGAAAAGAGGTAATGATGTAATCTTTGTTATGTTGCTAGGAAGTAAATTCCATTTTGTACCTACTGAATTGGTAAAAAGGGAGTCACCAGCAGTGTTATTTGATTTTATAGAACTAGCCAATAGTTTAGTAGAGGAGCGGAGAGAGTTAAGATTATTATAGGGGATTATGAGTTGAGAAAGTATAGGGGTGTTCATTGGTTGGTACAGAATTTTATGGGCAATAGTGAGTTGTTGGATTGCAAGATAGTTTTGAAATTCTGGCCAGCCTAGTGGTTTCAGGTTGAGACAGTGATGTGTTCTGTAGGGGTTCCTGTAAGCGAGCAATGTTATTGTAGCAGGTATCCAATTTGGTAAGGTTGTTTTTCTTGAGGTTGGTGAAAATGGGAGAAGCATAGAGAAGAGTGGAAAGAAGATGGGAGTGAGCAATCCTAGTTCTAGAGGAAGGTGTTAGAAATGGTCTAATATGATATAAGGATCCTATTTTCCTATTGACAAGTTTTATGGAGTTGTTAATGTGTTGGTTGAAAGAGATTATTATCAATTGTAATACCTAACAGTTTAGTGGTAGAGTCAGGAGAGATGATAGTGGCATTGTTAGAGGAGATGGTGAAGTTTAAAGGGGGGGTCCTGGAAGTGGGGGTGAAGAGGAAGAGTTTAGTTTTTTTAGCATTTAGTAAGAGGAATCGACTAGAGAACCATGTTTCGACGGTATTAAAGACTTTTTGAGTATGAGATCTAAGTTCTGAGGTGGAAGATGCAGAGCAGATGAGTGTAGAATCATCAGCATATTGAATGCAAGTAGCTTGGGGGATTATATTTTGGAGATCATTAATGAAAAGGGAAAAGAGAAGTGGGCCAAGAATAGAGCCTTGAGGAACTCCGATAGAAACAGGCAAAAGAGAAGAGATGTGGTTATTCCAGAGAACAGCTTGTTTTCTGTTAGTGAGATAAGTAAACCATCTAATGGCAGGGATATCAAAAGATAGGGATTCAAGAGTATTGATTAAAAAAGAGTGGTTAACGATATCGAATGCTTTGGAGAGGTCAATGAAGATGGCAGAAGAGAGTAGGCCTTGCATGTTTTGATTATACTGCTGTAAAAATTGTCTGAGGTTTTAAGCTAACACCTGAAACGTGTAGGAAAAGTTTTGTGAGCATAGGCAAGGCAGACGAAAGTGTGTGTGAATATGTTGCTGAACTGTGCACTTATTTCCATAGGCGGGTGAGTGGATGTCAGATCACCACTTTTGAAGGGCTGGCAGACCTTTTGGTGAGGAACATGCCCTTAGCACATTGCCTGAGGACATGAGGATTTACTTAGCTGATAGACAATGTGCTACTTCAGATGAGTTAGGAAGAAGGGAGACCTACTCCTGGCAAGCAAGGCAGCCCTGCACAGGAAGGGACCTCCAGTACTGCTCATGGGTCTAAAGGAACTCATGGTGGGCAGCAGAGACTGCCCCAACAGAATCTTCCAGTAGCAGGGGAAGCCACCAGTCCAGGTTCATTTCCAGGAGCTAGGGTTAAATGTTTTGAATGCAACCAGTGGGGCCATGTTGTCCTATGGGTGTCCACAGAGGCAAGGTAGGGAACAAAAGGTGAGGGAGCCAGTAAGTGGCAAAGACAAAATGCCAATAATAGGTTGTCTTGAGACAACAGGGTACCAAACTACCATCTTGCAGATGTCTTGAGAGGGAAGGATTTGGATGAGGCAGTACCATGTTTTATGCAGTTACACACAATCAGGCTAGGAGACAAGCATGTGGGTCTGGTAGCCTGGGGAGACTGAACAGACTGCATACTTGCTGCCCGGACTGGTGAGGTGGTTACTTCATGGAGGGAGCTACCCTGTAGCAGTGAGACTGAAGGTGAGCCACAGTTGCTTGCGGGTACTGATGTTCCCTTGGACAGAGTGACTGCAAAGGTAGAGGTGAGTAGAAGTACCCTGGCTGACAGTGAGACACCACTGTCAGAGGATGCCAGACTTCCTGTGGAAGGTGAGCTAGGAAGGGGTACAAGGACAGAGCTGAGATAGTCTCAGCTCTCAGACCCTACAGTACAAGGCCTGAGGCAGGTAGCTAAGGATGCACCTGATTCTCAAGGAAAGAGGGAATCTGTATACTGAGACAAAGGGTTACTATACAGAGAGTGGACCCATGAGGGAGTGCTAGGAGGTGTGAGAGTACAGCAGTTGGTAGTACCTAGATCCTACCACCTGGCACTTCTAGCCATAGCCCATGATATTCCCTTTGCAGGTCATATGGGCATAAAACATACAAAGAGGTGTATTATGCAGAACTTCTACTGGCCTGGAATTTCCAAAGATGTGACAGGGTTCTGCAGGACCTGAGAGCAGTGCCGAAAGGGAGATAAGGCAGGAGACAAGAGGAGAGCTCCTTTGATGCCTTTGCCTGTGATTGCAGAGCCATTTAAGAGGGTAGCTATGGATATTGTGGGTCCTTTGAGTACCCCAAGTACCACAGGGAAAACGTATATCCTAGTGGCAGTGGATTATGCTGCACGATACCCTGAGAAAATGGGTTTGTCCTCCATTGAGGCAGAGAACGTGGCAAATACTTTGTTAGAGATTTTCAGCAGGGTAGGTTTCACAAAAGAAATACTGATGGACCGAGGTGCCAATTTCATGTCAGACCTGCTGGCTTATCTGTGGAAGTCCTGTGGGGAAAAGCACATGAAGACCACCCCCTACCATCCCCAGACTAATGGTCTTGATGAGAGGTTAAACTCTACGATCATGTCCATGCTACAGGCATTTGCAGATCAGTTTAAGAGGGAGTGGGACAAATATCTGCCCCATCTGTTGTTTGCTTACAGAGAAGTTCCCCAGGAATCCACAGGGTTTTCACCCTTTGAGTTGCTGTATGGGCATAGGGTGAGGGGACCTCTAGATGAGTGGGAAGGTGAGTGCAAGTCTCACAAGGAGTCTGTTGTGGCATAAGTCCTAAACCTCAGGACAAGGTTCAGGGAACTCATGGGCTTGGCCCAGGAGAACTTGGCAGAAGCCCAACAACAGAAAAAGTTGTGGTATGACAGGAATGCTGCAGCTAGAGAGTATTCTGTGGGGCAGCAGGTAATGGTTCTCATTCCTGTCAGACACAACAAGCTGCAAGCAGCTTGGGAAGGACCCTACAAGGTGGTAAGAAAGGTAAGTGATGTTAATTACATGGTGGAACTGCTAGGCAGAAGGCAGGGGCAAAAATTGTACCATGTTAACATGATGAAACCTTACCATGATAGGGAGGCCTTTGTGCTGAGCATTTGCAGTGGATTGCAGGAGGCATCTGAGGGAGATCTGGGGACTGATCTCCTAAGTGAGACTCGAGCTGACACCTCAGTGGAAGGGGTAGCAATGTCCCAGCAGCTATCTCATACCCAGGTTTGATAAATCCGAGCAGTGTTGCAGGAATTTGGGGACATGTTCACTGGAAAAGAAGGATGCACCCACCTGGGGCAGCACCGGGGGGATATAGGACCCCAAAGGCCTATTAGGCAGGCCCCTTATAGAGTGCCTGAGAGAGTCAAACAGACTCTGCGGAAGGAGCTACAGGAGACATTGGAACTAGGGGTGATTCAAGAGTACAACAGTCCCTGGGCCTCCCAAATGTGCTGGTGCCAAAGAAGGATAGCAGCACCAAGTTCTGTGTGGACTACAGGAAATTAAATTTTCACACAGATTCAGATGCTTACCCCATGCCTAGGATAGATGAGAGACCCTAGAGATGCTGGGTGGGGCTAAGTATCTTACAACCGTTGATCTTACCAAGGGTAACTGACCCTTGACTCCCAGTGCTAGAGAGAAGTCAACCTTTGTGATTCCTTTTGGCTTGTATGAGTTTGCAAAGATGCCCTTTGGGATGAAGAATTCTCCAGCGACTTTCCAGAGGCTGGTAAATCATACCCTAGTAGGAGCAGGAGGGCTTGCTCTTGCTTACCTAGATGATATTGCCATCTACAGCCATTCCTGGCCAGAGCATCTTCAGCATGTCACGGAGGTGCTGGGCAGACTACAGAGGGCAGGGTTGACCATTAAGCTAAGCAAATGTCAGGTGGCTATAGCAGAGGACTACTACCTAGTACATAGAGTGGGGAGTGGTAAGATAAGTCCAGAACCTGCCAAAGTGGAAGCCATTCAGTCATCGCCTGCACCTGTTACCAAAAAGCAGATTAGGGCATTTTTAGGGACAGCAGGGTACTACAGAAAGTTCATCCCCAGTTATAGTACCATAGCTGCTCCCCTCACAGACCTGACAGGAAGAATAGGCCAGATAAAGTAGTGTGGACCCCAGCATGTGAGCAGGCATTCCAGAATCTTAAAGAAGCTTTGGGAGGACCCCTGTGTTAGCCAGTCCAGATTACAGCAAAGAATTTATTGTGCAGGTGGATGCTTTGAACCATGGGGTGGGGGCTGTACTTAGCCAGATTTCTTCAGAAGGAGAACAGCACCCAGTGGTTTATCTCAGTTGTAGGCTCCAACCCAGGGAGGAATGCTAAGCAGCTGTAGAAAAGATGTCTAGCCATAGTGCGGGCACTTCAGAAACTTCAGCCTAATCTGTATCGAAGGAAATTCACTAGTATGACACATCACAACTCCCTTACACTTAGTTAAACAGAGCCAGCCAGCAAAATGTTAGTTGCTAAGATGGAGCCTGGGGCTGCAAGCATATGATATGTCAGTGCAGCACGCAGTGGGGTTAGCAATGCCAATGCAGATGGCCTGTCAAGACAGGGGATGGGGTAAGGTACACTCAGATAGACCTGACCCTCTCAATCAGCATTTCTCAAGGGTCACTTGAAAACTAGCGTGAGTTCTCAGGGTAGGGAGATTGTGAAGGCTGCCAGCCTAGCCAGAGAGAATTTCATAGATAATTCTATCATTTGTAAATATCAATGTAAGATACAGGCTTGTTGTCTTAAATGCAAAGAAATAGTGTTGCATGTGGAACTGGAAAGAAATGTGACAACAGTGCACTCTACTGACCAAAGTAAAGCATGTGGTGACCCTTTGATGTAGACAGTGGTGCCAAAGGGTCTAGATGAAGAAATTCTTTCTATTGTTTTAACCAAGTGTTAAATCGCAAGATTTAAACATGCAAATGTATTTTTATTGCTCTGTTTCCTGACCAGCTGCAAGATAACGAAAGGAGATGTTAAGAATGTAATGTAGTTTTGTTATCATGGGAACCCAGGGAAGTGTGAAGAATGATGTAATGTGAACCAGGAATGTGATTTTAAAACAGAGAATCAGAGAGTATTTTTCTGGACTATCCAACTCATCAGCACTCTACCTGTTTTCTTGTGTAAGTTATCTTAGACTTGTGTTTTCTTTTAGAAATAGCTAGGAACTAGAAAGATTAGACTAAATGTTTTCTATGATGTCAGAACTGTACTACTGAATTATTTTGTACTACTGAATTATTTTAAGTGTTTCTCTGTGATCTCTGAACTCTTACTAGAACTGTGTAGTAAGAAGAATTGTCTTGTGTTTTTATTATTTATTATTAAATATTTTAAAACCTTTCAATTGTGACAGTTTTGTGTAGAGATAATTTAAGCTCTAGAGTACTAAGCTCTAGAGTACATTGCATATTTATAGTGATTACTGTACCAAGTCAGTCTAATAAGCCTTGACTGTTTAGTTATACTACCATTTGGATAATAATATTGCACAGTAGTAATTTGACACCCTTTTAAGGGCCTTTGAGTAGCTGATAATTTTTAGTAGAGGTGGCAGGGTACTACCATATAGTCTGGGAAAAGGGGACACAGCTGGAGAACCTGTGCCAGCCTTTCCCAGGAGTGTCTGTGGGGTTGTATAAACTCTTATATTCAAGTGTGTGTGTGTGTGTGTGTGTGTGTGTGTGTGTGTGTGTGTGTGTGTGTGTGTGTGCGTGTGTGCGTGTGTGTGTGTGTGAGCTACTTGGGCAGGGACACAAAGGACTGGTTGGACAGAGTGGGTGCTGGAGGTTTTAACTTGCCCACTAGGCTGAGATCTAGATCCTAATGTGTCAGTGGGGAGTGTTATTGGGGACCTGGATAACAAGGGAGCGACCAGCCCCTGACTGACTGTGATCTCTGTGTGCTCTTAAGGGAAATTGCACTTTATTGTGTGTATTTGTTATCCTTTCCTCTTATATGAGATGCCCCTCACTGGTGTTAGTGCTGAGGATTGAGAGTCCTTGATTGCTCGGCCAAGGAGCCTCAATCCTCAGCAATCAAGGAGCCTCAATCCTCAGCACTAACACCAGTGAGGATTGAGGCTCCTTGATTGCTGGGCCAAGGCATGGGCATCACATGTTAATTATTTGGCAGTGGTGGGATATCCACACCATATTAGTTGTTTGGCAGTGGTGGGATATCCACATCACATATTAATTAGTTGGCAAATACTTATTGGCTTGTAGTGGTGTGGGTAGAGTGAATTTTTCCAGCTTGTGTACAGTGAGATTTGAAGGTGTTTTGTAGTCTAAATCAGCCATGCAGTGAATACTCAGAGTTCATATCACAATTGTTTTATTTCTTTTGTTATCATAGTTAGTCAGGGTGAGCAGGCAGCATGTCAGCAGAGGAGTATGGAAAGCTGGCAAGGAGCCAGCTGGCAGAGATGTGCCAGGCTAGGGGAATGGTGCATGGAAACCAGACTAAGGCAGACCAGATTGCAGCCTTGGTTGCAGCTGCCTCAGAAAACAGCAACCAGAAGGACAATTGGACTGGCAGTGGAGATATAATACCCGTGGAGAATTGACAGCTCAACCTTCCTGCAGAGGACTTCAAAATCCATCTGAAGATAAGGAGACTTAAGTTGGAGGCCAGGTGTTTAGAGATAGAAGGCAAGGAAATGAAGAGGCAGAGGAAGCATGAGAGAGAAATGCTGACTCTTTGCCAGAGTCATGGAGGTAATGGGGAAGGAGTAACTGGACCTGAGAAGCACAACAGGTCAGTAAACTTCTTCCGCAGTTTAAAGAGGGGATACTTTTATAGGTTCATTCATATGTTTGAGAGGGTAGGCAAATAGTATGGTGTTGACCAAAAGCTCTAGGTACAGTTCCTGACCCCCTTACTCCATGGTAAAGCTGTAACTGCTAAAATGTCTGACCTTTATTTTTATTTATTTTATTTTTATTTTATTTTACATTTGTTGACCGGCTAGTCTAGCTGGAGATATTTCCATTTTCAGTAGAGGCCCGGGGAGAAAAGCTCCACAGAGAATACAATAAAGGAAAACATACTTGTGTTTTAAAGAAAGTTGAAGAGACAAAAACTAACAACTCTACAGTTACTTATTATTACTAAGTGAGTTAATTACTGTCTCACACAGTTACAGTCCAAAAAAAAAAAAAAAAAATACTTATACAAATATAAAATACTAAGTATGATAAAGATATTAAATGAAATAATTACTACCACACACAGTTAAAGTCCAAAGACATTATATAAAGTTAAAAATACTTTGTAAGATAATGATAAAGGTAGGAAGTAAGAGAAAAGAGAGCTAAGAATAAGGGAAATTAGAAGTGGTTAGTTATGGAAAGGAGAGCAAGTAAGACAGTCAGCAAGCAAAGAGAGCAAGTAAGACAGTCAGTAAGCAAAGAAGTAATTAGGAAGACAAGTGGCAGAAGAAGAGGAAAGCCAAGTGGATGATGGAGTAAGTAAGAAGTAGGGATAGTTATGAAGTAGAGTATAAGTAGTGGAAAGTTAATCAGGTTTACTACAGGTGCACAGCCAGTGATTTTGGAAGTGCAGTTTAATGTTTTGTTTGAAAAGAGGTAATGATGTAATCTTTGTTATGTTGCTAGGAAGTAAATTCCATTTTGTACCTACTGAATTGGTAAAAGGGAGTCACCAGCAGTGTTATTTGATTTTATAGAACTAGCCAATAGTTTAGTAGAGGAGGAGAGAGTTAAGATTATTATAGGGGATTATGAGTTGAGAAAGTATAGGGGTGTTCATTGGTTGGTACAGAATTTTATGGGCAATAGTGAGTTGTTGGATTGCAAGATAGTTTTGAAATTCTGGCCAGCCTAGTGGTTTCAGGTTGAGACAGTGATGTGTTCTGTAGGGGTTCCCTGTAGCTGAAAAGCAATGTTATTGTAGCAGGTAGCCAATTTGGTAAGGTTGTTTTTCTTGAGGTTGGTGAAAATGGGAGAAGCATAGAGAAGAGTGGAAAGAAGATGGGAGTGAGCAATCCTAGTTCTAGAGGAAGGTGTTAGAAATGGTCTAATATGATATAAGGATCCTATTTTCCTATTGACAAGTTTTATGGAGTTGTTAATGTGTTGGTTGAAAGAGAGATTATTATCAATTGTAATACCTAACAGTTTAGTGGTAGAGTCAGGAGAGATGATAGTGGCATTGTTAGAGGAGATGGTGAAGTTTAAAGGGGGGGTCCTGGAAGTGGGGTGAAGAGGAAGAGTTTAGTTTTTTTAGCATTTAGTAAGAGGAATCGACTAGAGAACCATGTTACGACGGTATTAAAGACTTTTTGAGTATGAGATCTAAGTTCTGAGGTGGAAGATGCAGAGCAGATGAGTGTAGAATCATCAGCATATTGAATGCAAGTAGCTTGGGGGATTATATTTTGGAGATCATTAATGAAAAGGGAAAAGAGAAGTGGGCCAAGAATAGAGCCTTGAGGAACTCCGATAGAAACAGGCAAAAGAGAAGAGATGTGGTTATTCCAGAGAACAGCTTGTTTTCTGTTAGTGAGATAAGAAGTAAACCATCTAATGGCAGGGATATCAAAAGATAGGGATTCAAGAGTATTGATTAAAAAAGAGTGGTTAACGATATCGAATGCTTTGGAGAGGTCAATGAAGATGGCAGAAGAGAGTAGGCCTTGCATGTTTTGATTATACTGCTGTAAAAAATTGTCTGAGGTTTTTAAGCTAACACCTGAAACGTGTAGGAAAAGGTTTTGTGAGCATAGACGCAAGGCAGACGAAAGTGTGTGTGAATATGTTGCTGAACTGTGCACTTATTTCCATAGGCGGGTGAGTGGATGTCAGATCACCACTTTTGAAGGGCTGGCAGACCTTTTGGTGAGGGAACATGCCCTTAGCACATTGCCTGAGGACATGAGGATTTACTTAGCTGATAGACAATGTGCTACTTCAGATGAGTTAGGGAAGAAGGGAGACCTACTCCTGGCAAGCAAGGCAGCCCTGCACAGGAAGGGGACCTCCAGTACTGCTCATGGGTCTAAAGGAACTCATGGTGGGCAGCAGAGACTGCCCCAACAGAATCTTCCAGTAGCAGGGGAAGCCACCAGTCCAGGTTCATTTCCAGGAGCTAGGGTTAAATGTTTTGAATGCAACCAGTGGGGCCATGTTGTCCTATGGGTGTCCACAGAGGCAAGGTAGGGAACAAAAGGTGAGGGAGCCAGTAAGTGGCAAAGACAAAATGCCAGTAATAGGTTGTCTTGAGACAACAGGGGTACCAAACTACCATCTTGCAGATGTCTTGAGAGGGAAGGATTTGGATGAGGCAGTACCATGTTTTATGCATTTACACACAGTCAGGCTAGGAGACAAGCATGTGGGTCTGGTAGCCTGGGGGAGACCCAGACAGACTGCATACTTGCTGCCCGGACTGGTGAGGTGGTTACTTCATGGAGGGAGCTACCCTGTAGCAGTGAGACTGAAGGTGAGCCACAGCTGCTTGCGGGTACTGATGTTCCCTTGGACAGAGTGACTGCAAAGGTAGAGGTGAGTAGAAGTACCCTGGCTGACAGTGAGACACCACTGTCAGAGGATGCCAGACTTCCTGTGGAAGGTGAGCTAGGAAGGGGTACAAGGACAGAGCTGAGATAGGCTCAGCTCTCAGACCCTACAGTGCAAGGCCTGAGGCAGGTAGCTAAGGATGCACCTGATTCTCAAGGAAAGAGGGAATCCATATACTGAGACAAAGGGTTACTATACAGAGAGTGGACCCCTGAGGGAGTGCTAGGAGGTGCGAGAGTACAGCAGTTGGTAGTACTTAGAGCCTACCACCTGGCACTTCTCGCCATAGCCCATGATATTTCCTTTGCAGGTCATATGGGCATAAAACATACAAAGAGGTGTATTATGCAGAACTTCTACTGGCCTGGAATTTCCAAAGATGTGACAGGGTTCTGCAGGACCTGAGAGCAGTGCCGAAAGGGAGATAAGGCAGGAGACAAGAGGAGAGCTCCTTTGATGCCTTTGCCTGTGATTGCGGAGCCATTTAAGTGGGTAGCTATGGATATTGTGGGTCCTCTGAGTACCCCAAGAACCACAGGGAAAACGTATATCCTAGTGGTAGTGGATTATGCTGCACGATACCCTGAGAAAATGAGTTTCTCCTCCATTGAGGCAGAGAAGGTGGCAAATACTTTGTTAGAGATTTTCAGCAGGGTAGGTTTCACAAAAGAAATACTGATGGACCGAGGTGCCAATTTCATGTCAGACCTGCTGGCTTATCTGTGGAAGTCCTGTGGGGAAAAGCACATGAAGACCACCCCCTACCATCCCCAGACTAATGGTCTTGATGAGAGGTTAAACTCTACAATCATGTCCATGCTACGGGCATTTGCAGATCAGTTTAAGAGGGAGTGGGACAAATATCTGCCCCATCTGTTGTTTGCTTACAGAGAAGTTCCCCAGGAATCCACAAGTTTTTCACCCTTTGAGTTGCTGTATGGGCATAGGGTGAGGGGACCTCTAGATTTAATTTGAAATGAGTGGGAAGGTGAGTGCAAGTCTCACAAGGAGTCTGTTGTGGCATAAGTCCTAAACCTCAGGACAAGGCTGAGGGAACTCATGGGCTTGGCCCAGGAGAACCTGGCAGAAGCCCAACAACAGAAAAAGTTGTGGTATGACAGGAATGCTGCAGCTAGAGAGTATTCTGTGGGGCAGCAGGTAATGGTTCTCATTCCTGTCAGACACAACAAGCTGCAAGCAGCTTGGGAAGGACCCTACAAGGTGGTAAGAAAGGTAAGTGTTGTTAATTACATGGTGGAACTGCTAGGAGAAGGCAGGGGCAAAAATTGTACCATGTTAACATGATGAAACCTTACCATGATAGGGAGGCCTTTGTGCTGAGCATTTGCAGTGGATTGCAGGAGGCATCTGAGGGAGATCTGGGGACTGATCTCCTCAGTGAGACTCAAGCTGACACCTCAGTGGAAAGGGTAGCAATGTCCCAGCAGCTATCTCATACCCAGGTTTGAGAAATCCGAGCAGTGTTGCAGGAATTTGGGGACATGTTCACTGGAAAAGAAGGGTGCACCCATCTGGGGCAGCACCGGGGGGATATAGGACCCCAAAGGCCTATTGGGCAGGCCCCTTATAGAGTGCCTGAGAGAGTCAAACAGACTCTGAGGAAGGAGCTACAGGAGACATTGGAACTAGGGGTGATTCAAGAGTACAACAGTCCCTGGGCCTCCCAAATGTGCTGGTGCCAAAGAAGGATAGCAGCACCAAGTTCTGTGTGGACTACAGGAAATTAAATTGTCACACAGATTCAGATGCTTACCCCATGCCTAGGACAGATGAGACCCTAGAGAAGCTGGGTGGGGCTAAGTATCTTACAACCGTTGATCTTACCAAGGGTAACTGGCAGGTGCCATTGACTCCCAGTGCTAGAGAGAAGTCAACCTTTGTGATTCCTTTTGGCTTGTATGAGTTCGCAAAGATGCCCTTTGGGATGAAGAATGCTCCAGCGACTTTCCAGAGGCTGGTAAATCATACCCTAGTAGGAGCAGGAGGGTTTGCTCTTGCTTACCTAGATGATATTGCCATCTACAGCCATTCCTGGCCAGAGCATCTTCAGCATGTCAGGGAGGTGCTGGGCAGACTACAGAGGGCAGGGTTGACCATTAAGCTGAGCAAATGTCAGGTGGCTATAGCAGAGGACTACTACCTAGGACATAGAGTGGGGAGTGGTAAGATGAGTCCAGAACCTGCCAAAGTGGAAGCCATTCAGTCATCGCCTGCACCTGTTACCAAAAAGCAGATTAGGGCATTTTTAGGGACAGCAGGGTACTACAGAAAGTTCATCCCCAGTTATAGTACCATAGCTGCTCCCCTCACAGACCTGACAAGGAAGAATAGGCCAGATAAAGTAGTGTGGACCCCAGCATGTGAGCAGGCATTCCAGAATCTTAAAGAAGCTTTGGGAGGACCCCCCTGTGTTAGCCAGTCCAGATTACAGCAAAGAATTTGTTGTGCAGGTCGATGCTTTGAACCATGGGGTGGGGGCTGTACTTAGCCAGATTTCTTCAGAAGGAGAACAGCACCCAGTGGTTTATCTCAGTTGTAGGCTCCAACCCAGGGAGGAATGCTAAGCAGCTGTAGAAAAGGAATGTCTAGCCATAGTGCGGGCACTTCAGAAACTTCAGCCTAATCTGTATCGAAGGAAATTCACTAGTATGACACATCACAACTCCCTTACATAGTTAAACAGAGCCAGCCAGCAAAATGTCAAGTTGCTAAGATGGAGCCTGGGGCTGCAAGCATATGATATGTCAGTGCAGCACCGCAGTGGGGTTAGCAATGCCAATGCAGATGGCCTGTCAAGACAGGGGATGGGGTAAGGTACACTCAGATAGACCTGACCCTCTCAATCAGCATTTCTCAAGGGTCACTTGAAAACTAGCTTGAGTTCTCCAGGGTAGGGAGAAATGTGGAGGCTGCCAGCCTAGTCAGAGATAATTTTATAGATACTTCTATCATTTGTAAATATCAATGTAAGACACAGGCTTGTTGTCTTAAATGTAAAGAAATACTGTTACATGTAGAACTTTACATAAATGTGACAACAGTGCATTCTACTGACCAAAGTAAAGCATGTGGTGACCCTTTGATGTAGACAGTGGTGCCAAAGTGTCTAGATGAAGAAATTATTTCTATTGTTTTAACCAAGAGTTAAATTGCTAGATTTAAGCATGCAAATGTATTTTTATTGCTCTGCTTCCTGACCAGCTGCAATATAACACAAGGAGATGTTAAGAATGTAAATGCAGTTTCTGTTAGCCTGGGAATCCAGGGAAGTGTGAAGAATGATGTAATGTGTATTCTGGGAACTCCAGGAAAGTGTGAAGAATTATGTAATGTGAATCAGAACTACAATTTAAATTTAAACAGAGAGAACCAGAAATTATTAAGCCTTTTTGTCTTGACCACCCAACCCATCAGCACTCTGCCTGTTTTCTTATGTAAGCTATCTTAGACTTGTGCTTTGTTTTAAAAATAGCTAGGAACTAGAAAGATTAGACTAAGTGTTTTTCTGTGATGTTAGAACTGTACTACTGAATTATTTTAAGTATTTCTCTGTGATCTCTGAACTCTTGACAAGCACTGTGTAGTAAGAAGTATTGTCTTGTGTTTTTATTATTTGTTATTAAATATTTTAAAACCTTTCAACTGTGGCTGATTTGTGTAGAGATAATTTAAGCTCTAGAGAACACTGCATATTTATAGTGATTACTGTACCACATCAGTCTAATAAGCCTTGACTGTTTAGTTATACTACCAATTGGATAATAATATTACACAGTAATAATTAGACACCCTTTTAAGGACCTTTGAGTAGCTGATAATTATTAGTGGGTGGTGGCAGGGTTCATAGGTTCATAGGTTCATAGGTTTATACTAGGCTATCTGCCCTAAGGCATTTATAAGCCTAGCCCAAATTTTTGTGGCTTACGCCACCCCTTATATGAAAAAATACTGTGCCCATTAGTTTGTTGTGCCTTTGTCCAGCAGTGGCACAGAGATGATTCCCGGGATAAACCTACGATCTCCCATCCACAGGTCAAGATTTCTCTTGAACAGAGCCAGCGAGGTGCTCTGCCTCACATGGATTGGGATTTTATTCCACAGCATAGGGAGTCTCTACCATATAGTCTGGGAAAGGGGACACACCTGGAGAACCTGTGCCAGCCTTCCCCAGGAGTGTCTGTGTGGTTGTATAAACTCTTATATTTAAGTGTGTGTGTGTGTGTGTGTGTGTGTGTGTGTGTGTGTGTGTGTGTAAGCTTCTTGGGCAGGGACACAAAGCACTGGTTGAACAGAAAGGGTGCTGAAGGTTTTAGCTTCCCACTAGGCTGAGATTTGGACCCTATAGCTGTGCCAGTGGGGAGTCTTATTGGGGACCTGGAGAGCAATGGAGCAACCAGCCCCGGAGTGACTGTGATCTCTGCATGCTCCTAAGGGAAATTGCACTTTACTGTCTGTATTTGTTATCCTTTCCTCCTATATGAGATGCCCCTCACTAGTGTTAGTGGTGAGGATTGATGCCCTTTAATGTGTGTATTTGTAATCCTTTCCTCCTAAATGAGACGCCCTCACTGGTGTTAGTGGTGAAGATTAAGGCTCCTTGATTGCTGGGCCATGGCACGGGCATCACAGAGACAATGACCTCTTTCTTCCTGGATGCAGAACCCTTAATAATGAGATGTGCCTCGTAGAAGGACTTTCTGACCACAGTGGCAATGTTGTGGTCAAAAGAGAAGTTGCTGTCAACCTGTGTTCCCAGACCTCTTATGATACCTTCTGTGTTCAATGGACTACCATTGATGTAGTAATGCATGGGAACCGGGTTTTTCCCAAAGGGGATGGCGACATGTTTTTTGGCATTGAGCTTAAGGCCATAGTTCTGACACCAGTCATTGGACTCAGTGAGGACTTCCTGTAGGGTGTCAACATCACTTGGGGAGTTAATTATGGCTCCTAACTTGCAATCATATGTGACCTTTGTCAGCCAGAGTCCCTTCATGTTGGCCTGGACTTCAGAGAAGTAGATACCAAACAGGAGAGGACCCAGGACCAAAACCTGTGGGACTCCACTCGTGACTGGTTGCCAGTCTGACTTGGAGTCAGCTACTTTTACACTGTGGGTTTTATCTGCGAGCCAATTTGCAATCCACCTGGTGATATAGGGGTTGATGCCTAGCTTAGTGAGTTTTTCTATGATTCCTGAGTGGGGAATGGTATCAAAGGCCTTGGCCAGATCAAGGTAGGCTATATGAACCACCTTGCCTTAATCCACAGCTCTGAATATATATATATATATATATATATATATATATATATATATATATATATATACACATATATTTATATACATATATATATATATATATATGTATATATATATATATATATATATATATATATATATATATATATATATATATATATATATATATATATGTATATGTATATATATATATCTCCCTTCCTTTATATATTTATATATGTATATCTATATTATATATCCACTATTTTATATATACATGTTTCAACAGAAATATATATATATATATATATATATATATATATATATATATATATATATATATATAATGATTCCACAGAGCTTTCTCCCTGTTGTTGTATGCCTCTATTGTGTGATATGTTTGAAAAAAACAACATTAATTCCTATAGCTCAGATGCTGTAGTGATATTCTGCTCTGACTATAGTGTACAGGGTCATGGGTTTGAGACTTCGGACTGATGTTTTTTTTCATTACTGTTAAATGACCAGAATGCAAGTTATGTTTGTTAAAGCATTATAGGCTCTCACCGCTCAGATGGTGTAGTGATATGTTGTCGTGATTGTAGAGCACATCATCCTGGGTTTCAGGCTTGGCAGGGCTAACTATTTTGTTTCTGGGCAGAACAAGGTCTGATGGATACAGAGTGATTAAGGCACTTTTAAGCAATTGTAAGTGGGTTTGCGTGGGTTTGCGCGATGGTAAGCAATGCCAATACACGGTTAATCCATTTTAGCTTCACTTACTGCCGCTTATTCTTGCTTACCCCTGCGCTAATTTCTTTAAAAGAAAATAAAAAGGGGTGCTAGGAAAGTTGTGAAAAAAGGGCCATACAGAGGGAAATACAGTATGAAAAGTAGCTAGGTATGCGCAGGACGGGTGTAGGAAAGGTCCATAGATGTTCATTTCTTCCACAGCAACAGCTGTGAATTTCTCAAGAATTTGGAGCTGAATTTAGACACTCAAATCCCTGAGAGAGGGGTGAGGACAGCAGTAATGCATTGTCAAGCCAATTGGACCAGATTACATGTCTCCAGAGGACACGTATTTGAAATGGACAGCTATTTATGGGGCATAATTTTTTTTTTTGGGGAACAGATGTCTGTTTTTTTTTTTTAATGTGAGAGTGGGATGTTGAGGAAGGATAGTCAGTATATTAGGAGAGGTAAGTTGTGTAGGAAGACAGACAAGACAGCAGACAGGGGTGGTATATGACACATGTGAGAGTAAACACTTTGGATGGGGAGGGTAGTTGGAATCAGATGCCCATGAGTCCCCTAATGGATACAGTGAAATTGAGGTCCCCAACCATGGGCAGTCACCACTGCAACTTCATGGCCCCAAAGGTGGTTGTGCTGGGGGCTGGACAGGAGGGGCAGGCTGACCCTCAAGATTCGCCAGGAAGCCTTCAATCTGGTGCAGCTGTCCACCAAACTTTTTTTGGATGGTTCTATGCACCAAACCCCGGATCTGGCTACAGGTGACAGTTTCCTGTCTGTGCCTGCTCCCAGGGGGGACAGGCCCCATCCTCTGAGGCAGTTCTGTCTGAAGGTGGTGCAGGACCAGCAGAAGTGGAGGTTCCGGGTTAGGTCCCAGATGTGCTGGGGCCTGGTGCCACAGCCAGATGAGGCAGGACAGGTGGATCCGCAAAGATCTGCCTTCCCAGACATGCTATGGTGTTGAGGTTTAACAAACTATGTTGGCAAGTCATGAACAAAACATTTCAAAATTAGTTTTTACAGCATGCATGCATGTTCGAATTAACCCAAACCAACATATTTGAAACAATTGTATAGCAAAAAAAAAAACATGCATAAATGGAACAACAGTAGGCATCATAATAGCATGCAGGTTACATTAATTGCAACTGGCCACCAGTGATAGAATTTGAACAGGGAACATTAATAATCAAATGATTAAATATTTGTAGAACAATAGGACACATGACTCAACAGTAGTTTTTGAGAAAACCATACCCGTTGATTTATGAGTATGAATTATTGGTAAAGATAGGATGGGGGAGAGAGAGAGAGAGATGTCAATTAACAACTGCACAGTCTTCAATTGCTCACAACTGTACTGATCATTACTCTACTCATTACTCTCCAGGTATGACCTCACTTGCACTGATCATTACTCTACACATTACACTCCAGGTATGACCTCACTTGTACTGATCATTACTCTATTCATTACTCTCCAGGTATGACCTCACTTGTACTGATCATTACTCTACACATTACTCTCCAGGTATGACCTCACTTGTGCTGATCATTACTCTACTCATTACTCTCCAGATATGACCTCACTTGTACTGATCATTACTGTACTCATTACTCTCCAGGTATGACCTCACTTGTACTTATCATTACTCTACACATTACTCTCCAGGTATGACCTCACTTGTACTGATCATTACTCTACTCATTACTCTCCAGGTATGACCTCACTTGTACTGATCATTACTCTACACATTACTCTCCAGGAATGACCTCACTTGTGCTGATCATTACTCTACTCATTACTCTCCAGGAATTACCTCACTTGTACTGATCAGTACTGTACTCATTACTCTCCAGGTATGACCTCACTTGTACTGATCATTTCTCTATTCATTACTCCCCAGGTATGACCTCACTTGTACTGATAATTACTGTACTCATTACTCTCCAGGTATGACCTCACTTGTACTGATCATTACTCTAAACATTACTCTCCAAGTATGACCTGACTAGTGCTGATCATTACTCTACTCATTACTCTCCAGGTATGACCTCACTCGTACTGATCATTACTGTACTCATTACTCTCCAGGTATGACCTCACTTGTACTGATCATTACTCTACTCATTACTCTCCAGGTATGACCTCACTTGTACTGATCATTACTCTACTCATTACTCTCCAAGAATGACCTCACTTGTACAGATCATTACTGTACTCATTACTCTGCAGGTATGACCTCACTTGTACTGATCATTACTGTACTCATTACTCTCCAGGTATGACTTCACTTGTACTGATCATTACTCTACTCATTACTCTTCAGGTATGACCTCACTTGTACTGATCATTACTCTACTCATTGCTCTCCATGTATTACCTCACTTGTACTGATCATTACTCTACTCATTACTCTCCAGGTATGCCCTCACTTGTACTGATCATTACTGTACTCATTACTCTGCAGGTATGCCCTCACTTGTGCTGATCATTACTCTACTCATTACTCTCCAGATATGACCTCACTTGTACTGATCATTACTGTACTCATTACTCTCCAGGTATGACCTCACTTGTACTTATCATTACTCTACACATTACTCTCCAGGTATGACCTCACTTGTACTGATCATTACTCTACTCATTACTCTCCAGGTATGACCTCACTTGTACTGATCATTACTCTACACATTACTCTCCAGGAATGACCTCACTTGTGCTGATCATTACTCTACTCATTACTCTCCAGGAATTACCTCACTTGTACTGATCAATACTGTACTCATTACTCTCCAGGTATGACCTCACTTGTACTGATCATTTCTCTATTCATTACTCCCCAGGTATGACCTCACTTGTACTGATCATTACTGTACTCATTACTCTCCAGGTATGACCTCACTTGTACTGATCATTACTCTAAACATTACTCTCCAAGTATGACCTGACTAGTGCTGATCATTACTCTACTCATTACTCTCCAGGTATGACCTCACTCGTACTGATCATTACTGTACTCATTACTCTCCAGGTATGACCTCACTTGTACTGATCATTACTCTACTCATTACTCTCCAGGTATGACCTCACTTGTACTGATCATTACTCTACTCATTACTCTCCAGGAATGACCTCACTTGTACAGATCATTACTGTACTCATTACTCTGCAGGTATGACCTCACTTGTACTGATCATTACTGTACTCATTACTCTCCAGGTATGACTTCACTTGTACTGATCATTACTCTACTCATTACTCTTCAGGTATGACCTCACTTGTACTGATCATTACTCTACTCATTGCTCTCCATGTATTACCTCACTTGTACTGATCATTACTCTACTCATTACTCTCCAGGTATGCCCTCACTTGTACTGATCATTACTGTACTCATTACTCTGCAGGTATGACCTCACTTGTACTGATCCTTACCCTACTCATTACTCTCCAGGTATGACTTCACTTTTACTGATCATTACTCTACTCATTACTCTTCAGGTATGACCTCACTTGTACTGATCATTACTCTACTCATTGCTCTCCAGGTATGACCTCACTTGTACTGATCATTACTCTACTCGTTACTCTCCAGGTATGTCCTCACTTGTACCGATCTTTACTGTACTCATTACTCTCCAGGTGTGACCTCACTTTTACTAATCATTACTCTTCTCATTACTCTCCAGGTATGACCTCACTTGTACTGATCATTACTGTACTCATTACTCTCCAGGTATGACTTCACTTGTACTGATCATTACTCTACTCATTACTCTTCAGGTATGACCTCACTTGTACTGATCATTACTCTACTCATTGCTCTCCATGTATTACCTCACTTGTACTGATCATTACTCTACTCATTACTCTCCAGGTATGCCCTCACTTGTACTGATCATTACTGTACTCATTACTCTGCAGGTATGACCTCACTTGTACTGATCATTACTGTACTCATTACTCTCCAGGTATGACTTCACTTGTACTGATCATTACTCTACTCATTACTCTTCAGGTATGACCTCACTTGTACTGATCATTACTCTACTCATTGCTCTCCAGGTATGACCTCACTTGTACTGATCATTGCTCTACTCATTACTCTCCAGGTATGTCCTCATTTGTTCTGATCATTACTGTACTCATTACTCTTCAGGTATGACCTCACTTGTACTGATCATTACTCTACTCATTACTCTCCAGGTATGACTTCACTTGTACTGATCATTACTCTACTCATTACTCTCCAGGCATGACCTCACTTGTACTGATCATTACTCTACTCATTGCTCTCCAGGTATGACCTCACTTGTACTGATCATTACTCTACTCGTTACTCTCCAGGTATGTCCTCACTTGTACCGATCTTTACTGTACTCATTACTCTCCAGGTGTGACCTCACTTTTACTAATCATTACTCTACTCATTGCTCTCCATGTATTACCTCACTTGTACTGATCATTACTCTACTCACTACTCTCCAGGTATGCCCTCATTTGTACTGATCATTACTGTACTCATTACTCTGCAGGTATGACCTCACTTGTACTGATCATTACTCTACTCATTACTCTCCAGGTATGACTTCACTTTTACAGATCATTACTCTACTCATTACTCTACAGGTATGACCTCACTTGTACTGATCATTACTCTACTCATTGCTCTCCAGGTATGACCTCACTTGTACTGATCATTACTCTACCCATTACTCTCCAGGTATGTCCTCATTTGTACCGATCTTTACTGTACTCATTACTCTCCAGGTGTGACCTCACTTGTACTAATCATTACTCTACTCATTACTCTCCAAGTATGACCTCACTTGTACTGATCATTACTCTATTCATTACTCTCCAGTTATGACCTCACTTGTACTGATCATTACTCTACTCATTACTCTCCAGGTATGCCCTCACTTGTACTGATCATTACTGTTCTCATTACTCTGCAGGTATGACCTCACTTGTACTGATCATTACTGTACTCATTACTCTCCAGGTATGACTTCACTTGTACTGATCATTACTCTACTCATTACTCTTCAGGTATGACCTCACTTGTACTGATCATTACTCTACTCATTGCTCTCCAGGTATGACCTCACTTGTACTGATCATTACTCTACTCATTACTCTCCAGGTATGTCCTCATTTGTTCTGATCATTACTGTACTCATTACTCTTCAGGTATGACCTCACTTGTACTGATCATTACTCTACTCATTACTCTCCATGTATGACTTCACTTGTACTGATCATTACTCTACTCATTACTCTCCAGGCATGACCTCACTTGTACTGATCATTACTCTACTCATTGCTCTCCAGGTATGACCTCACTTGTACTGATCATTACTCTACTCGTTACTCTCCAGGTATGTCCTCACTTGTACCGATCTTTACTGTACTCATTACTCTCCAGGTGTGACCTCACTTTTACAAATCATTACTCTACTCATTGCTCTCCAGGTATGACCTCACTTGTAATGATCATTACTCTACTCATTACTCTCTAGGAATGACCTCACGTGTACTGATCATTACTGTACTCATTACTCTGCAGGTATGACCTCACTTGTACTTATCATTACTGTACTCATTACTCTCCAGGTATGACTTCACTTGTACTGATCATTACTCTACTCATTACTCTCCAGGTATGACCTCACTTGTACTGATCATTACTCTACTCATTGCTCTCCATGTATTACCTCACTTGTACTGATCATTACTCTACTCACTACTCTCCAGGTATGCCCTCATTTGTACTGATCATTACTGTACTCATTTCTCTGCAGGTATGACCTCACTTGTACTGATCATTACTCTACTCATTACTCTCCAGGTATGACTTCACTTTTACAGATCATTACTCTACTCATTACTCTACAGGTATGACCTCACTTGTACTGATCATTACTCTACTCATTGCTCTCCAGGTATGACCTCACTTGTACTGATCATTACTCTACCCATTACTCTCCAGGTATGTCCTCATTTGTACCGATCTTTACTGTACTCATTACTCTCCAGGTGTGACCTCACTTGTACTAATCATTACTCTACTCATTACTCTCCAAGTATGACCTCACTTGTACTGATCATTACTCTATTCATTACTCTCCAGTTATGACCTCACTTGTACTGATCATTACTCTACTCATTACTCTCCAGGTATGCCCTCACTTGTACTGATTATTACTCTACTCATTACTCTCCAGGTATGACCTCACTTGTACCGATCTTTACTGTACTCATTACTCTCCAGGTATGACCTCACTTGTACTGATCATTACTGTACTCATTACTCTCCAGGTATGACCTCACTTTACATCTACCTATGGCCTCAGATTAAATATGTTAAGACATATAATCTCTAAGGACAACAGATTAATATTTTCCTCTTGCATTAAAGCATCCCCAAAGTCCCTTCATGAAAAACACAGAGACATCACAGGTCCTTCCTAACCAGGCACTATAGACAGTAGATACCAAATTGAAATGAAGTTGCAAAACCTACAATAAATCACTACAAAAAAAAAAAAAAAAAAAAAAAAAAAACACCCAAACCATTGTATTAAGAAAAGTAAAAAAAAAAATCAAAACTTAAAACATGCTCTACTCATAGCCCCTGCACTAGGATTATCATATTATGAGTATTTACTCTCTATTGTCATGACAAAAAATGATTTTGATGAAAACATTTCCCAGGACCTTAGGTGTCATGGGTGGATAGAGTTGTACTACCACTGGGGAGTGTTGGTTGCAGCAAAGAAAATATGAGCACCTTTATTCAGTCTAAAAATGTGACAGTAATTATAGCCAGGGTTCATGAAGGCCTGCACATCTCACTAAGGCCATCTGTGAGATGAGCAGCAAGGAGCGAGTTGTTTGGTATTCATTAAACAGCTCTGCAGTGTGACCATCTACAATGCAAGGCTAAGCTGCAGAATATGCTAATAAAGGAATAAAAAGGTGAATCATGGTAGACCAGTTCAGGAATGTAAAAATGTGTGCCTATATGCCACACTCACTCTAGCCCCAAAGTCCATGTCTTTTTGGAATGCAGCCACAGGAACTCTTACAAAATTTTAGAGGGTTGCTTCTATTATCATAAATCTGCATGTGCAAAAAGCACTAATACAAGGTGCTGTTGCTGCTGCCAGACCTTGGCATAGAAAATCTAGAGTACTTAGACCACGTTTGACCTCTAAGGAACTACATGGAACTATAAACCACAACAGAGTTGACAGGGATGCCACAGAACAGATAGTCAACATCCACTGTCCTACCCTGAGACCACATGGGAATTATGTCTACAATTACATATACTACCTAAAGGAAATTTTCAGAGACCCACAGGGGACAGAGTGGAGTGTCACAACCCTCATACTTCAAAATACTACAACACTTTCTCAGTACAATGCTGAAACATGTGGGAGTGTATATCTAGTTTCCATGTGCTCCAGAGAACAGAGCTACAACCATGCAAAATTTATATGCATAAGCACATTTCTATAAGGTTTTTGCGGTCACTGACTGCATACACATTGAAATTAAAGGACTGCATGGTGAGCAGGTAAGGAGTTACAAAAACAGAAAATGCTATCACTCTGTCATCTGTCAGATGGTCTGTAATGCACAAGGGATAATTTATAGTGTGTGTGTGTGTGTGTGTGTGTGTGTGTGTGTGTGTGTGTGTGTGTGTGTGTGTGTGTGTGTGTGTGTGTGTGTCTGCATGTGTGCAGGTAACCCTGACAGTTTCCATAACTCCCACATGTTGCACACCTGTGATATATACCAAATGATTTCTATGAATGACTTCCCACAAGGACATCAAGTGGGAATGCAGATTATGCATTGAAACCTTTGTTTATGGCACCTATGAGAAATCAATACAACTCAACTTAGCAAGGTTACAATGATGCACACACTTTGACTAGAAATACTATAGAGCATGTTTTTGGCCTGCTCAAGATGTGTTTCTGATGTCTAGATACATCTAGAGGTGCCCTGCAATATGACTTAACCAGCTCTGCCAAAATGTTGTCAGTCTGCAGCATATTAGATAATATTATTGCTAGGAAACAGCTGCAGCAGTGAGATCAAGTGCAAGGATCACATTTCATTGCACCACAGACAGAGCAGAGACAGATGAAGAGTCCAATAAGGAGTCAGCAGCTGGTAATGATCATGGAGGCGTGGATAATATGCTATTGCCCAGCCACTGGGGATGATCATGGAGACGTGGATAATATGCTATGACCCAGCCGCTGGGATGATCATGGAGACGTTGATAATATGCTATGGCCCAGCCGCTGGGGATGATCATGGTGATGTGGATAATATGCTATGGCCCAGCCACTGGGGATGATCATGGAGACGTGGATAATATGCTATGGCCCAGCCACTGGAGATGATCATAGTGACATGGATAATATGCTATGGCCCAGCCGCTGGGGATGATCATGGAGATGTGGATAATATGCTATGGCCCAGCCACTGGGGATGATCATGGAGACATGGATAATATGCTATGGCCCAGGCTATGATGCAGAGAGTTGTACACAGTAATGGAGAAGGTTAAAAGAGTCTAAGTACATATAAACAGTAACAGTGTTGCATGCAAAATTATCAGCCTTAACTTACCCATGTACTGTAGGTTGGTGCGAAGGTTAAGGTTGTGAGCACCTATGGTATAGAGTTTGATTCCCTCAGCCCTTGTTTACTTACTGTGTGATCTTGAGGAAGTCACTTTACCAGGCATTGTTCTCAGGTTGCCCCTGAAAAGGGACTGTGTGTCCAGTAGACCTACCCTGCTATCAAATAGGTATTATTATTACTTGTGTTCTGTGGTGCAGCAGACAGAGGTAACTGCAGAGTAGAAAACCTCATCAGAAACATTAACTGAGGTAAGTGATGAACCTGTGATGAAGAGATAAGTGATCGCCTTCATATGTAACTGTTGTACTTCACCGAGACAAATGTTGTTCAATTATACAGGACTGGCAGCAGTAACCTATGTGTGATATATTATGTAAAAGAAAAAATACAAACCATGACTCTATTAAAAGGTACAGAATGGCTTTTACCTACATATGTGTAAAACCTGGGCATCAAACCAAAGCAGGTCCATGTCAAACAAACCCACAGGTCTATATCATTTGAACGAAAACCCTTTTCTAAGAACACCTATTTGTCAAATCCTAATTGCCAAAAGCTTGCTCCGTTGAATGGCCATTTTAGCAAATTTTTTTCCTGGGGCAAAAAATGTTTGGTCAGCCTAACAAATGCCAAAAATGTCATAAAATTTAAAACCTGGCAAGGAGGGGGTCTGTGCCTCCCACACCCCCTCTAACTAAATATACCAACTCCGAGATCACACTACAGTGGGGAAAAGGGCAAATTCCTGATGATGGCCAAGTGTTCCTTTTACCCTAGGAAAAAAAATTGCTAAAACTGCCGTTTGATGGAGAAAGCTTTTGGCAATTAGGGTTTGATGAATATGAGTTCAAAGAAAAGGGTTTTTGCTCAACTGAAGTAGACCCCAACCCCACAGGGCATAGGTCAATTTCATGACCATCCATATAGGTACATGATCTTATACATCACTAATAACTAGAAAATAAAATATAACTAAAATATAACTAGTCAATCTGTACCAACGTACACTATATATAGACACCTAACCAAACTTAAACCCACCACCCTAGCAGTAGACACACTACCTGTCAAATTCCTAGAAATAGCTGCCAAAGCTATTTCCCACCCAGTCTCTATAATCATTAACAGATCAATCTCAAAACAAAATGTGCCACTTCTCTGGAAAATCTCCAACATTATACCAGTACATAAAGGAGGCACCTCCACTCAACTAACAAACTACTGCCCTATAGCTATAGTTTCCCCACTGGCTAAAATACTGGAAAATTTTCACAAAACACATTTCCTCCCCAACAATTTTCTTGCTGAAACTCAACATGGA
Source organism: Protopterus annectens (assembly GCF_019279795.1). Lineage (NCBI taxonomy): Eukaryota > Metazoa > Chordata > Ceratodontiformes > Protopteridae > Protopterus > Protopterus annectens. Next base: position 1,076,336,188 of record NC_056726.1, on the reverse strand, counting down.
TTCTGCCCCAACCACTGCACTCATCCATTTTAGTAACCTAGTAAATATGCAATGCAACAAAAGCCAACTAGTGTCTGCAGTTTTCCTTGACTTATCAAATGCATTTGATACAGTCTCCCCTATACAAAACTTCTAACATCACTCTCCGAATTAAAACTAACTACCCCCACTCTACTATGGTTTCAAGACTACCTCTCCCAACACCACCAAGCTGTTAAGTGGAAAAACTCCCTTTCCCCCCTACATCCTGTAAAACTAGGAGTATCCCAAGGATCAATCCTAGGACCCCTACTTTTCACTATATTTACTAATAATCTTCAAAGTTACCCCTCTAGCAAACCTGGTTCAATATGTTGATGACTCCACTTTAATCTGCTTTGCCCCCACCCTCCAACATCTTCACATCAAGACCCAAGAAGCCTTTACATCCATTAAAACCTGGCTAACAAACTCCCAGCTAATACTAAATCCTAGAAAGACCCAACTTATGCCCTTTCATCCTTCCAAAGCAGCAGTACCTACTCCCCCATTCTCTATTTCTGCATCAGATAATACCCCTATTTTCCCGTCACACAAATCAAATTACTAGGGGTCATTATTGACAATAATATGAAATCTGACAAACACATAGCTCATAGTTTAGAATTTTTCTCTTTCCTCCCTAGATGGCACCACTATCTCCCCTGCCTCACATGCCAAACTCCTGGGGTAATAATTGATGACTGACTAAAATTTGACTTGCACATACAACAGGCCGTCAAAAAACCCACCAAAAAACTTGGACTAGTTTATAGGAACCTCACTACTGCCACTAAACACACTCTTGCACAGGCATTTCTCTTACCTAGTCTTCTATACACTTCCCCCAGCCTTACCAATATCCAAACTACCTCAGTGCAGAAACTGGAACAAACATACAACAAAATTGCCAGATTTATTCTTAGGATCATAGGTTCATACTAGGCTATCTGCCCTAGGGCATTTATAAGCCTAGCCAGAGTGAGTTTGGCTTTCACCACCCATTTTAAATTAATTTTGCTATGTCCTTTTTCGAGGTTAGTATACTGTGCCTCTGTCTAACAGTGACACAGAAGTGATACCTGGGGTAAACCTACGATCTCCCATTGACTCATTAAGATTCCTCTTGAAGAGAGTCAATGAGGGACTCTGCCTAACCTGGACTGGATTTTATTCCAGAGTGAAGGGAGCCTCTGGGTTATGAATCTGTCCCTCCAGCACGTCCTATTTATTTCAGTGCTGAGGTTGGATTTTCTGAGGTGCAGCATGCCCATTAATTCTGGATTGGACATAGCTTTATACGTCAGGCATAGATAACCTCAAAGTAGGTGGTATGCAACTGAGTAGAGCTGGAGTTTCTTTAACCGAGCAACATATGGCATCTGTTTGAGCCCTTTGATCCTCTTGGTGAGGTACTTTTAGGGTCTTTCCAGTTGCTGCAGGTATCTGGTAAAGTACATCCCAAAAGGGGCATTGTATTCAATTATGGGCCTGATGAGGGATGAGTAAAGAGGCACAATTACCTCTTTTGATCTGGAAGTGAATCCCTTCATGATTAGGTGGGCTATATAAAAGGTCTTTCTAACCACTTTGGCCACATGGTTGTCAAAGGAGAGATTGCTATCAAGTTGGGTCCCCAGATTCCTAATTACTTGTTCTGTACCTAATGGGTAACCGCCTATGTGGTCATTTGTGGGCACATTGTTTTTGCCAAAGGGGATGACTATACACTTTTTGGCATTTAGCTTTAGACCATGGCTCTGGCACCAGTTGTCTGTTTCTATGAGGCCCTTTTTGAAGGATGTTTGTGTCAGCCGGAGAGTTGATTATGGCACCTAGTTTGCAGTCATCTGCGAACTTGGTCAGCCACAGTCCTTCTGTGTTGGCCTGTACCTCCGAGAAATATATACCGAACAAGAGCGGTCCCAGGACAGAACCTTGTGGGACGCCACTTGTGACCGGTTTTGAGTCTGACATGGCTCCAGCAACTCTCACTCTGTGGGTTCTGTCTTTGAGCCAGTTTGTGACCCATCTTGTGACATAGGGGTTTATATTTAAGCTGGATAGCTTATCTATGATGCCCGAGTGGGGTATTGTGTCAAATGCCTTTGCTAGGTCCAGATAGGCTGTGTGGACTACCTTCCCTTCATCTATGGCTTTGATGACTTTTTGAAGAAGTCAACCAGGTTCAAAAGGCAGGATCTGCCTTTGACGAAGCCAAACTGGGTAGGATCTAGTGTCTGTAGGACCCCAATGTCTTTGTTTATAATCTCCATGATGATCCTCTCCATAGCCTTGCAGACTACGCTAGTCAGGCTTATGGGGTGATAGTTTCCAGGGTCTGTAGAGGCTCCACCTTTGTGGAGTGGGACCACTGTTGCTGTATGCCATTCTGTGGGCACATATCCTGTAGTGAGGCTGAGATTGTACAGCTGTTTTATTTGAGGGATTAGTTCTTCTTGGAGTTCATGTAGGACGCAACCCGGGACGCCATATGGTCCCATGGAAGCAGTGTTTTTTGCTTTGGAGAGGGCAGCCTTCACCTGAGCATCAGAGATGTTTGGGAGGCAGCCCTCTGCCGGGATAGATACTTGCTCTTTTTTTTGGGGGGGGGGTGGAGAAGTTTGCACTGAACCTGTCTGCCAGCATATTGGCGATGTCTGTGGGTTCAGTGTATTTTTTGCCATTTAGAATCAACTCATAACAAGTCTGGGAGTTGCTTCCCAGGTTCCTAACATAACTGAAAAAAGCCTTATGATTGTCTTTAGTGTCCTGAGCAATTTTTCTCTCAAAGCTGGCCTTGGAGGATTTTATGAGGGATCGTAATTTTTTGCTAGTACTGATCAGATATGCCTTCCCTATTAGGGATTTTGCTCTGTCATGTAGTATCTTCCTCCTTCTGTTGTACAGTTTATTTATGGCTGGGGTCCACCAGACTGGACACCTGCCTTTGGATGTTTGGGTTTTGGTTTTGTTTGGGATAGCATGATCCATGCATTCCTGGAGGTGTCCGTATAATGCATTTATATAGGATTATGCAGTTTGGGCCATAGTTTCCACTGGCCCTGGGGCCTTGAAGGATTCCACTTCAGTTTTGAGAAGTGAGAAGTTCACTTTTGAGAAGTTTTTCACTGTGGTTTTCTGGGCTGGGGGTGGGGTCATGATGTGGACATCCAGTGAAATTAATTTATGGTCTGATCTTACCAATGAGGGATATACTTCAGGTGTTGAGTATAGAATCCCCATGTTGGTAATGATCAGGTCTAGTATGTTATCCCCTCTTGTGGGAGTGGTGACTAGTTGTTCCATAGCATTTGAGTTTATAATTTCCAGGAACCTTTGGGCTTAGTTGCTGGAGCTTGAGTAGTGCTCCCAGTCTATGTTTGGGTAGTTGAAGTCGCCTAATATAATGGTGTTCGGAGAGATCTTCATGTTCTCCAATGTTTTCAGGAAAGCCAAGTGGGATTCCTGACTTTGAGAGGGTGGTCTGTAGGATGCTATAAACTGAAAAGCAGTCTTGCCCACTGTTAGTTGCACATGGATGGTCTCCGATACTTCGTGCAATGCCACTAACCTGGAGGTGTGGATATCCTTGATAAATATGGAAACTCCCCCTCCTTTTGTGGTTCGGTCCAGGTTTTGGGGGCGAAAAGCATGATATGAGGTATAACCTGGTAGTGCTGGGGTGCTCTCTGGAGCCTTGAACCAGGTTTCTGTCACTGCACAGATATCGATGTTCTCCATACTGAGGAGAGCTTCGAGTGCATGCATCTTGAGGTTAAGACTTCTGGCGTTTAGCAGCATTAGCCTTAGTTTCTTGTTTCTTGTGCTGTCTATGGAGGTGAGTTTGACTTTTGAGCCTTGCCTAAAAAAGGCACTATGGGGGTGGCAAGAGCCTTTGCCAATATCTGAAAGCCCAGTGGTGACAGGTGCAAGCCGTCCCTAGTGAAGCAACGTGGCTTGTCGAGCATGTCATCCCAGGCTGACAGACACTGGATCCCCTTAGAATGACACCAAAATTTTAGCCAATTGTTAAAATCAATCATTTTGTCTTTGTACTGTGGCATCATTCTGCATGAGGGTAAGATGCTACTCAAGGTCAAGGTCATACCGGCCTGGGCTACATGATCAGAGAGCTCCTCTATGTCTCTTTTCATGTAGTCCAGGGAGGTACGTCTCAGGTAATTCACACCAGCATGTACAATGACTGAGTCATATTTGTATTTGCTTTGGAGTGACCTGAGTGCTTGTGTTATGTGGCAGATCCTAGCGCCCGACAGGCAGCTCACTGTGACCTTCTCTTTATTCAGCCTGGTGAGCGAGACGTCAGTGTGTCTGACAATAGAGTCACCTATTACAAGAGTATCAGGTGTGTTATTCAGCCTTAAGGGCTGTGGCTGCTTGGCACGCTGACTTTGTGGGCTATGTGTTGTGCGTGTTTTGTTTTGGGGTAGTGTTTGCTTGGATGTCTGCTTTGGAGGTCTCTGTTGCTTAGGTAGATTTTTATTTAGAGCCTCCAAGCATGTTTTTGTGTATTTATGTGTTTGGTTCACTGATATGGTGGGACTATGTGATACTGGAATTGTGTTGTGTGAGGTTACCTTCTCCTCCTGACTGGTTACATCAGTTTTGAGATGAGAGAGCTCAGCCTCCAGTTTGGCTATATGGTTGCATCTCTCACATATATTTGAACCTGTTTGGAGGAGGAGAGGGTTGTCCGTGTACATGAGACAGTTGTAACATTACCTCAAAATTTCCAGAATCACCAGCTGGACTGGAGAGGAAACCATTGACTGACCTTTGGACATGCTAGAGTAATATATAGGGAAACTGAATTAAGATGGACCAATAGGGGACAAGGTAACAGAGAGTATAAGCGTAAGTAGTGCTTATGGTTTAATAGTGCTAACTTGTAAGATTACTTATTTGGACCAGTGAAGGGCCTTAGAATGAGAATATGGTGTTTAAATTGAGAGATAGAGCAGTTCTAAGGAAAAAAGTGAAGAGCAGACTTTGTGGAGCCAGGAATAGTTTAAACCCAATTAGGCGGCGCTGCCCGTTGTTGCGCTATGCACAAAAACGTGCAAAACCGCACAAAAGAGGGATTTAAGAGAGGAAGATCAAGGAGTTTGGAATTGATCCAAAATGGCCAATAAAACTACAGTTTCAAGTCAGTAACCACTCCCACAGGGGCAGGCAGGCTGCTCAATGTTTATCACTGCCACTGATGAACAGAGAGACTTCCCTTTAGCCCAAGCAAAAAATGGCCTCCATGAAACTTACAAACAGTTTAGAACAGCAAGCCTGTAACTGAACTTTTTTAAATCTCAGAAAAGTGGGGGAAAAAGCAAGATTTTTTTTTTTTTTTTTTTTTTCCAGAGATAGCAGAGGTTTACAAGTATCAACAAGTTATAACAGAGCAGTAAATGACCCCACACTTGAATGCTAGGCCAGAGACAGATAAAATGCAAGTTTTGAGAAAAACACGATTTTAAAAATAAGTGCAAACAGGAAATTCAGTAAACAGCTCTAGGTTGTGCTCTAAATACAGTTACTAATGCAGAAATCAAGTTTAACAAGCCAGAAAATGCTCAAAGTAGGTGGCTATGCAGAAAAACTTAGCAAATAATCTGAAGAAAAATACTTAAAATCTCAAAAGTGGCTCCTTTCTTCTCTCAGCGTTTTCTCCTCTTGGTGGGTGCTTCGCCAACAGCCAAGTCTGAAAAGATGCCAAAACCACGAGGCAATCTGGATTTAAGAGAGGAAGATCAAGGAGTTTGGAATTAACCCAAAATGGCCAATAAAACTACAATTTCAAGTCAGTAACCACTCCCACAGGGGCTGGCAGGCTGCTCAATGTTTATCACTGCCACTGATGAACAGAGAGACTTCCCTTTAGCCCAAGCAAAAAAATGGCCTCTTCAGAACAGCAAGCCTGTAACTGAACTTTTTTAAATCTCAGAAAAGTGGGAAAAAAAGCAAGATTTTTTTTTTGTTTTTTTGATTTTTTTAAGGAAAGCAGAGGTTCACAAGTATCAACAAGTTATAACAGTGCAGTAAATGACCCCACACTTGAGTGCTAGGCCAGAGACAGATAAAATGCAAGTTTTGAGAAAAAAACGATTTTAAAAATAAGTGCAAACAGGAAATTCAGTAAACAGCTCTAGGTTGTGCTCTAAATACAGTTACTAATGCAGAAATCAAGTTTAACAAGCCAGGTCATGTTTCATGCTGTTTAATAAGCATCCCAGAATGTTATCACGGCCCATCACTGCAGTGTTTTTGGCCTTGAGAAGTGCATTAAAGGCCTGTTCCCCAGTAAATGTTGGGGAGGATTGTGGTTTGATGTATTTCCTTTAGACTGTTAGGGGGGAGTGGGGGAGAAATTTGAACTGAACCTGTTTGCCAAAAGGTTTCCAATGGCCTCTGGTTTCTGACTATAATTTCTCCAAATCTTTTTGGATTCTAATACCATGACAGGAATGGACCCCATTGCTAAGTCCAAGTATGATTAAAGTTCATGAAATTAACATTGTTTCAATCTTTGATGCCAGCCAGAAGTGCTCTTCTCAGCACCCGCAATGTGCCCAACAATGATTCCTTCTGCAATGCCTATGGAACTACATGTATCGATAACATATCTAAATACAATTGTAGATTGTAGATTCTTTTTTACCGGTTGCTCTTACTACTATTGGAACTGTCTAGATATCTTTATTCCACATGGTTTTTGTTTCTACCTGCAAATCCTAATAGTTTATGACTTTGTGTCTCTCTTAGGACTCTGTTTCTCTCTGAATGCAAGGCACTGTTGTCACTGGGTGTAGCGATTTCAATGAGCAATTTCAATGAGCAATGCTACTTTTGTCTTCTTTTCATGGACCACTATATCTGGTTTTCTAGCATCTATCATTTGAACTGTTGATGATGGATGATCCCATGTGATGTACACTTCAACATTTTCTATGATGCTTTCTGGCTCTTGTTTCCAGTGTTTTTCAGCCACTTCAGTACCATAATGTTTGCACAATCCACAGTGCAACAGTCTCGCCACATTATTATGCCTTTCAGTATACAGTCCTTCTGCCATTGGAATGTCGTAGCCAGCAATGAGGTGTGCAACTTTTTCCAGTTCAGTTTTATAAAACCTGCATTTGTCTGTTTCTCTCACATGTTCAATGGACTTTATAAATCAACGTGTATGCAGCCCACTATCTTGGGCTGCCAATATTAACCTTTCATCTCTTGGTTTGAGTTCACCTCTCCTTAACCATTCCTGTGTTCATTCCTGATCAACATGAGGTTCTTCCAGAAGTTTTCTATACGTGCAACTATATTTATGCTTTTTCCACATTTCTTGACTTCTCATCTGATCCTTCACCTTATATTCTTTCTTTTGTTTTTGGCACATTCAGTTGCTGCCTGATTTTTATCTACTTCTGGTTTGATTTCCATTCCTGCTTGATGCCGATATGTTTCTGCTAGATTAAGCAGAGAATTCATCTTAGATTTAATCTCCTCATGTTTCAAAACTTTCATTACTTTTAGGTCTTATTAGGTCAGCAGATATGTGTTGAGTCCCACAGTTGCAGATCTATACATATAATCAATTCCAAGGAGGCCCATCCCTCCTTCAGAACGAGGAATATATAATCTTGGTATGCACTGAGTTTTATAAATAGTTTGGTGAGCATGAAGCATCCTTCCTGTTTTCCTATGTAATCTATCCAGCACATTTTGGGGCCAGTCAGTCACTCCAAAACTGTAAGTTAGGACAGGAGGGACAAATTGGTTTATAGCTTGGATTTTATTCCAAGATGTCAGTGCTGTTTTCTGGATTAATTGAAGTCATCCGAAGTATTCTTTATTAAGTTTTATTCACATTTGTTCATGTTTTATTGTTGATACTTCATCAATTTCCAAATATTTATGCACTCCTTCTTGCTCAAGTTCTTTTATATCAAATTATTGTTGCAAACTGATGTTTTCCTTGTTTTGCAGCTTTTCTGCTTTAAAGGTTGCTTTTGCACATTGATCAAGATGAAATGACATTCTTATATCATCTGAAAAAGTTTTGAAAACTTGCAGTTGTGCTTTCAGCTCCTCATCTGATGAGCTATACAGTTTTAACTTTAGATCATTTTATCTGAATTTTGTTTATAGTAACATTCATCAAAGAAATAAAAAAAATATAAAAGTATACATAATCATCCAATCATAAAACAATATAACTTTGTAACATTATTAAACTATTTACTTTGGTGTCTACACAGTTTAATACAATGTGAACTTTGTAATAACTAGGTGTCATTTTGTAATAACTATGTATCATTTTGTAATAAATATGTATCATGTTGTAATAACTATGTATCATTTTGTAATAACTATGTATCATGCTGTAATAACTGTGTATCATTTTGTAATAACTATGTATCATGTTGTAATAACTATGTATCATTTTATAATAACTATGTATCATTTTGTTGAGTAATTATGCCTATTTTCTCTAGTATTTCCATTACTGTCCTCCATGTGTTGTAATTTGAAATAGTTTTACTGGTTCTGTTCTCCATAGTTGAAACTTCCATACAACCAGCTGTTAAGGCAAGACTTTTAAATTCCTTGAAGGAAGAAGTTTGACTTTTCCAGTGAATAGTGATGATCTTTCGAGCTATCATTAATAATGTCCATAATACTGATGTATTTTTTTGGAACACTTCTTGGTATAGGAGAATTAACTAAAACTAAGGATTTACTTAAATGAAAATTGTCATTGAATACAGTCTGAAAAGAGTAATTAATATTTCTCCAATATACTTTAAGGCATTTACATTCATAAAAAAATATGTTGCCAATCTGCTTTTAACTTTTCCAGACATCTCCGACATATTTCTTCTTTATTAATCATTAAAGATAATATGTCCATCTAAGCATCAGTAACCACATGTACAACTGGATACTGGACGTTTTGATCGAAAGACCACAAAAGGTATGCATGGGCAAGAATTCCTCAAGAAACATCATAATTAACATGGGAGTACCCTAGGGATGTGTGTTTAGTCCACTATTGTTTACCATACTAACTCACGACTGTATAGCCAGATATAATACCAATCACATCATCAAGTTTGCAGATGACATCACAGTTGTAGGCCTCATCAGTAATGAAGATGAAGGAGCATACATGGAAAAATCCTAAACCTAGACCTTGCAGTTGAAGTCCTTAACACAAAATTCCTTGAAATCCTAAATAGCCTATCCTCCACCAGAATAATATGCTCCAAAGCCAAGCAACTTCCATGGTTTTCCCATGAGGCAAAACAACTCATTAAACAATGAGATAGAGCTAAATGACTATGTCTGTCCATCAAAGACAAATCCAACCCCACTTCTTATCATCAATTAAGAAACCAGACTAAGAAAAAAGCATCAGTGATAAAACTACTTCCAAACTACTCAGCAAAAGTTCCTTCATATCCCACAAAAATTCAGGCAAATAGTAAAGCTCCTCCTCAACCCTGGTAAACCCGCCTCCTCCTTTCACAACCATTACCACCACATCCTTAGCCTCACAATTTAACTCACATTTCATTAACTCTATCCCCTCCCTGCTTGTCACCAATAATCTGCTCCTTACCAATCATCACTAAGCTCTAGTTCCACCAACTCCCTATCCTTCAAACCAATTCTACTTCCTACATTAAAAAGCTACTAACCAAGCTAAAAACTATCTGCCTAGCAAGCGAACAACTTCCTAATGAATTCATAAAAAGTGCTGCTCCATCCATTGCGTATCCTATATATTAATCAATCATTCTATCTACGATCAATATGTACCCCTTCTCTGGCAAATTGCTCACATTATCCCACTCCACGAGGGTGGCCCCTCCAGAGAAATCTCAAACTACCACCCCATAGCTATCCTCCCACCCTTAGGAAAAATCCTCAAAAAATGCATTCACCACTAACCTTCTATTAGATTCCCAGCACAGTTTTAGACCCAAGTATAGTACTAGCACAGTCTTACTATCCTTCACCAATATCATTCACCACCTAATGAACAATGGACAACTAGTATACGCAATATTCCTGGACATGTCAAAAACCTTTAACACCATCACCCACTGACAACTTCTAAACATACTTGCTACATACATACAACCTCAGTCCAGCATCCCTGTCTTGGTTTCTCAGTTATGCTTCTAACCATCAACAGGCTATTAATTGGCAAACAAACTCTCCCCTCTACTACCAGTGATCACTGGGTACCCCAATGATCTATACTTGGCCCAATTCTATTTATCATATTTACTAATAAACTTAATATACAGCTACCCAACTAGCCACTACCATACAATATGCTGATGATAATTCCCTTATCAGCTCCACCCCTTCCCTTCAAGAACTAAAAGAAAAAATGCAAAAAGCTATTCTAGAAGTAGAATCTTTTTTAACAAACCACCAGTTCATTCTAAATCCTAATAAGACAAAAAATGTATAATATTCTCAAATAAAACTACCAAATCAAACTGCCCATCTCTCTATATTCACTCGTCAAATGGTACCAAAACTGAGCCTACAAACCAGGCCAAACTCCTAAGTATCACAATAGATGACCATTTCAAATTTGATATTCACATCTCTCAAACTATCAATAAAGTCATCTCCAAACTAAATGCTCTCTTCAGGGCCAAACTAACTCCTCAAGCCAGGCTAGCCACTGCTAGGTCACAACTACTAAACTTCTCTGCTGCTCACATATATTTACCAACTTACATAAAACAGACCTGCACAACCTTGAATCCTGCTATAATAAAAATGCAAAGTCTGCCACTGACCACCCCCATAAAATCCACCATTGCTCTGCTTTTCTTCAACTCAACTGGCTAGAGCTCCCTAACCTGTTAACATTAAACCAACTAACCCTAGCCCACAAAATCACACACAATCCTCAATCTTCCAATCTTCCAATAGGCCATTACTCAGAATAACACGGTCACACAACTACCATGGCGACTCCCTCTACTCAAAGTAGCTAAGACCTGGAATGCTCTTCTCCAAAGCTTACAATGCACCACTTGTTTTCATAATTTAAATATATATTAGAGGAACAATTAAAAAGCAACTGGCTCTGCCCTTGTTCTCCACCTGGATAACCACTATCCCTTATCCTTTTTTGTACCTCTACTATACATTTTTCCTCTATTTACAGCCCCTATTGTCTGCTTTTCTCCCCTCAATCATCCTCACAACCTTAGGTCTTTACATTTTTATTTTTTCTCTAATTTTCATAAGCATAATATTTTTTTTTACTTAAAGTTGCATATCTCACAGTGTGGTCTGATTCACTTCTTGTAATCAGCTAGTAACTACTCATCTTGTTCAATGAAGTACACTTTTTTAAAGCATTTTTTCTACAAAGAAAATCACTAATGAATCATTTTTATTTGTAAAATTTTGATACTCGTAAATATGTCTTTATATTTTTGGTAATGCAGTAATGTAGATTTTTGTTAATGTAGTAATGTCAATTTTCCTTTTCTTATGTTCTGTTCTATATTGTTTATATATGGAGATTTTCTCCCCAGGTCTCTACTGAAAATGGGCCACCAGCCCAGTTGGACACTACCCGATAAACAAATGTAAATAAATAAACAAACAAACAAACAAACAAACAAACAAATAAATGAATAAATAAATAAATAAATTAATTAATTAATTAATTAAATGAAATACATAAATAAGTGACTCTACTGACTGACCGATGTGCTAGTAACAAGCTTGATCTCAACATCATCAAAACCAAGGAGATCATAATAGAATTCTGGGCAACCCATCCAGTTCACTCTCCACTCATTATTAAGGGACAGAGGGTGGAAATAGCAAGTAGGAGAAAATTCCTGGGAGTACACATTGTGGAGGACTTATTCTGGTCACTAAACACCAGTCACATAGTCAGGAAATTGCACTGATGCCTGCATTTTCTGTGGATGTTAAGGAAAACTAATCTACCACCCTCCATCCTTATCACCTTCTACAGGGGGCCATAGAAGGGATTTTAATGAACAACTTCACAGTGTGGTACAGGAGCTGTTTAGTTGTAGATCAAAAAGCCCTCCAGAGAGTGGTGAATGTCGCTGAGAGAATAACAGGCTCCAACTTCCCAGCGATACATGGTCTGTATATATGACACGCTGCTACAACAGGCCACAAAAATAGCCAGTGATCCTACGCACCCTACCTATGCTATGTTTACAAGCTTGTCATCTGACAGATGATACCACAGTGTGCACTGTAAAACAGCCAGGTTCAGGAACAGTTGGTTCCCACAGGTGATTAGGTTCTTGAACTCTGGAAGCAATCTCAGGAATATTAATCATTGACAAGTTCTTGTGTTGGACAAGCCATTATAGTGCAATAAAAATTATGAGATGCTAGCTCATAGTTATCTGTTTACAGTGTCAATCAAGTGCAATATTTACCTGCTAGCTATTTTAACATATCAGAAAATAAGTATGTAATCAATAAAAGCCCAATAATCAATCACTAAGATATTAAAAATGGCTTACAATCGAAATGTCAATGTGGCTTTCCTTGGCAGTTGGAAGGATGAACACAGGGTGGCAGAGATGAAAAACTACAAACACAATTTCTGTCGACTGTGAAACATCGATAAGGAGACTGTGTTCATAGTTTGGAGCATCAATATTTTGAAGGACATCGCATTACCGTTCGGATCAGGAAAATTACCCTTTTCCTCACTGTAGTGTGAGATTGGAGTTAGACTACATAAGTAGCAGTGGGTGTGGGGGGTGCAGGGGTTCTTGCCCCCCAGCAAAATGGTTAGACATTTTCTGCCTTATAGCAGATGTTTTTTTCAGGATGGTGGGTGGTCAAATATCGATTCTTTCTTTCGAAGAATCTACATTCTCAGTAAGCATCGTGATTTTATTTTGTTGTTTCAGGTCTTGGTTGTGAATGGTTGAGGAAAGCCACCTCGATATTTTGATACTAAACCATTAAAAACTGTAGATATAGTAACTGCGTAGTATGTAATAAAATAACAGTCTGACTAAATTTAATGTCAAGTATGTTGCATGTGCTATATGTAATTTGTATGTGTGTAAATATATGTTGCATGTGCTGTATGTAATTTGTATATGTGCAATTGTATATTGCATATGATGCATGTAATTCTTATGTGTGTAATTGTATGTTGCATGTGCTGTATGTAATTTTTATGTGTGTAAATATATATTGCATATGCTGTATGTAATTTGTATGTGTGTAATTGTATGTTGCATGTGCTGTATGTAATTTTTATGTGAGTAATTGTATGTTGCATGTGTTGTATGTAATTTCTATGTGTGTAATTGTATGTTGCATGTGCTGCATGTAATTTCTATGTGTGTAAACATATGTTGTATGTGCTGTATGTAATATCTATGTGTGTAACTGTATGTTGCATGTGCTATATGTAATTTCTATGTGTGTAATTGTATGTCACATGTGCTGCATGTAATTTCTATGTGTGTAACTGTACGTTGCATGTGCTGTATGTAATTTCTATCTGTGTAAATATATGTTGCATGTGCTGTATGTAAATTGTATGTGTGTAATTGTATGTTGCATGTTCTGTATGTAATTTGTATGTGTGTAATTGTATGCTGCATGTGCTGTATGTAATTTGTATGTGTGTAATTGTATATGCTGTATGTAATTTGTATGTGTGTAATTGTATGTTGTATGTGTTGTATGTAATTTGTATGTGTGTAATTGTATATTGCATATGCTGTATGTAATTTGTATGTGTGTAATTGTATGTTGCATGTGCTGTATGTAATTTGTATGTGTGTAATTGTCACCTGAGTATGGAGCTTGATGCATACAATTCCATTCAAGTTACCCTTGTGGGGTCTACATGACAATAAAGTTCACTTTTACTTTGACATATCATATAAGTAACAGTAAAAACATGTTTTTCTAATGCCTGTAATAATTTTTTCTTGATTTACTGTACCTGTACTTACTTTATATAGTGATCACTGCTGTTTTTGACCCTTTTTAATGCATTTATTTATTTATTTATTTATTTATTAGCTTCCAAATCACCTTGCGGAAGAAAGAATTAGCCAGGGCCTTAGTTGTCTGGGAGTTATTTCATCTACACATGAGAAATACTGTTGCCTTACTTTTACATTACAAAATAACATGATCTCACTCATCTTGTGGCAGAAGGGGTTTACCTGCTCTTTCTAAGTTGGGAAGCACTCCAGGGATTTCAGTGTGAAGTCATTCATTAGCTATAGAGAATGTGAGTCAGTTTTCAAGCCTTTCTTCTCTGCTATAAATTATATGAGTTTGTACAGCGACAGGAGCTGTTCACCGTGCATTAAAGGTTAATAATGCCCTGTATAGTAGCAAATGCCTAGACAGTAACATTTCCCTGTAAAGCTAGGATTAGGACCAAAACCTGTTAAACAATGTGGCATTGTGGGAGTTAAACTCAGAGAAGCTAGCGTGTGCATCCAAGCACTATATAACATCTTGTCCTTAACCTCAGAAAATAAACTAGGAGACCCCTATTAAAAGCCAGTCTTTAATCCTTAAAACCCACAATATTCCAGGATAGGGCAACATGGACATACAATTTCCTAATATCTCTGGGGCCAGCTTGGTAATGTATGCATCTTAAGGCAATGCAGCAATTATCTCATGTTCTCATACAAAGTAATTTATGCATTGTTAACTAAAAAAAAGGAAATCATACAACCTATCAAAACAAGAAACTGATATTTGGAGAGTTAAGAACTGGCAATACATTCAGAATTATGAAACCAGATAAAGGGGTGGGCTAGTCTTTGTTGATAATATAGATTATAGTACACATGTGCTGGAAATACTCTATGATAGAAATAAATACACGGAGGTGTCGTATAATGATGTCATGATAGCTCATAGAAAAATACAGTTGTTTCTAGAAGATCCACTATTTCAAGGGATAATTTCAGAACAACTGTATGATTTTCTTAGGAATGAACATCCAGTAATTCAACAAGTTTTGGAATCCAAAAAATTCATAAAGATGTTCTGAACCCCCTTATAGGGTGATCATTGTAGCTCAAGGGAGTACTACCTACCCTCTTGGTGTACTTATAAACAGGTTATTTAAAAATACATTTTTTCTATTGAATTTATATTGAAAGATTCATGGGGATTTCTATCCAGAATTAAACAAGAAATGTTCAGTGACACATGTTTTTTCTCATCTTATTCCCCACACTGAGGGGGCTTGAACTTTTTAGGGAAGCCATAACACAGCTTACTAGTTTAAGCAACAATATGGTGAACTTTACAGTTGAAATTATGGAATTAATACTAGACAATAATTATTTTATTTCTGAAGGTACTTTCTTTAAACAGATAAAGGGTGTGGCTATGGAGGCCAGTTGTGCCCCCATTTATGCCAACCTGGTAATGTACAGCTGGGAACATAGACATATTTTGATTCCGAGATTTCAGAACAAGTGGGTTACTTACCTATGTTTTTGGACAACATTTTTATTCAGTGGAAGGGCAATGTGATTGACATGAATGAATTCAGGGATTACTTGGAAAATATTTCCAGTTTCCTTAAATTCACACATTCCTTCTCGGATTCTGCTATTAATTTTTTGGATGTCACCCTAGTTAAGGATTTAGTAAGCCATTCTTTTGTTTCTAAAATATTTAGGAAGGAAACCTTTCAAAATAATTATTTGGATTCCCAGAGCCACCATGCCAAACACACAAAAAAGAACATTTTTAAGGGCCAGTTAGTAAGGGCAGCCCATATGATTTCTAGTTGGTTGACGTTTAAGAACAAAATGTTTAACATTATTTCATTTATTTTAGAAAGAGGCTACCTTAGAGACTTAATACTGACTACTGGCCTTGAGGTAGCACATGAATGGGGTGTAAGATTCAAACTTATTTTAGGTATAGGTAAAGAAAGTACTGATTTTTTTAAAACCACAAGGAGATGAGAGCTATGGACATCCTATGATTTTACCATATGGTGAAGGTTTCAGAGAAATTAAGGACATCATGAAGAGAAACTGGCTAATTTTCACTACTAGTAGTGACGTGCTTGGGTGCTAGTCGCCGCGCCTGCTAGTTAAGACGCTGCTCGTTTTCTCAAAGTTAAAGCGCTGTGTGTGTGACATGCGTGAATGGGCGTTCGCCGTTGAAGGTTAGCCAGCATGTAAGAGTTCTGGTAGTGACTTGTTAAGAGCAATAGGTGGACAGCCACAATTTGTTTACAAGATGGGGAACATTTTTAAATATTTGTATGAACACCCCATCTACGTTCAAACATTAAACAACAGGGGCACTAGGAAATGTGGCAATTGTGCACAATGTAAATTTTTGAAGGACCATTGTATGTTTTACCTTCTATCACAAAACCTATTATATTTCATCAAGGTAATTGTGCTACTTAAGGACTAGTATATTTGGCAGTGTGTACATCCTGGAATTTTTATTATGTTGGTAAAACAGAAAGATCATTGAAAAAACACATCTATGAACATACTTGCTATTAGGAATCACAATGAAAACAATGCATAATATAAACACTCAGTTAAATGCAAACACTTTGTTAAGTTCAAGTTTGGAATTTTGAAAGTTATCCAGAGGACCACTAGAGGAGGATGGTGGGAACTTCAAATAGAACAAAGTGAACTTAAATGGCAACTTAAATTAAATTTGACTGTAGAACCTGGCATTAATGAAAATATTTCAATTTCACCAATACTAAAACAAAGGCTTTGGTTAGGTAGATATTGTTCTACATTCTGAAACAATTTTTTATGGAACTGTATGTTTTTCTTTATGTTTTTTTCTTCAAGTTTTTTTAAAAAAATGTCTTGTTCCTTTAAATGTGTTTAATTGTTTGATTAATAGTATTATATAACCATAGGCATGTGGTTTATAGTTTATTCTGATGAAGTCTCAGAACTTTCAGAGACAAAAACACTAAATAAACTGGAAGCTGTTTTGTATCCTGTTGGAAGTTTGGTGTTCCTTCTTATATTATACAACTGGACTGGCTTACAATTCTGGTGCAGCCACAGTTGGCTCAGTATGTATTAATTTGTCTTTGGAGTCTGAGTGCCTTCTTTCGCATTTTTGCTGCACTAATTTGTATGTGTGTAAATGCATGTTGCATGTGCTGTATGTAATCTGTATGTGTGTAAATGTATGTTGCGTGTACTATAAGTAATTTGTATGTGTGTAAATGTATGTTGCATGTGCTGTATGTAATTTGTATGTGTGTAATTGTATGTTGCACGTGCTGTATGTAATTTGTATGCATGTAATTGTGTTGCATGTGCTGCATGTAATTTCTATGTGTGTAACTGTATGTTGCATGTGCTGTATGTAATTTCTATGTGTGTAACTGTATGTTGCATGTGCTGTATGTAATTTTTATGTGTGTAATTGTATGTTGCATGTGCTGTATTTAATTTGTATGTGTGTAATTGTATATTGCATATGATGTATGTAATTTGTATGTGTGTAATTGTCACCTCAGTATTGAGCCTGATGCACACAATTCTGTTTAGGTTACCCTTGTGGGGTCTACATGCCAATAAAGTTCACTTTGACTTTGACTTTGACATATCATATAAGTAACAGTAAAAACATGTTTTCCTAATGTCTGTAATAATATTTTCTTGATTTACTGTACCTGTACTTACTTTATATAGTGATCACTACTGTTTCTGATCATTTTTAAAGCATTTATTTAATTTTGTTAGCCCCCAAATCACCTTGCGGAAGAATTAGCCAGGTCCTTAGTTGTTTGGTAGTTGTTTAATCTACACTTGAGAGATACTGTTGCCTTACTTTTACATTAAGAAATAACAGGATCACTCATCTTGTGGCAGAAGGGGTTTACCTGGTCTTTCTAAGTTGGGAAGCACTCCAGGGATTTCATAGTTTCATAGTTTCATAGTTTAGTACTAGGCTCTCTGCCCTGGGGCATTTGTAAGCCTAGCCATAGTGATGTGGCTTTCGCCACCCCATAAAATGGTACAAAAATGCACAGAATAGATTTAGAATACTGTACATCTGTCTAGTAGTGACACAGTGAAGGTCCCCTTATATAATAGAATTAGTTTACTGTGCCCCTGTCTAGTAGTGACACAGATGTGACTCCTGGGGTAAACTTACAATCTCCCATCCAGTCATCAAGATTTCTCTTGAAGAGAGTCAGTGAGGGGCTCTGCCTAACATGAACTGGTATCTTGTTCCAGAGCATGGGAAGCCTCTGGGTTATGAATCTATCCCTCCAGCATGTCCTATTCATACTTGTGCCGAGGTTTAAGTCTTTAGCTCTCGTGATTTCATAGTTCAGTGTGAAGTCATTCATTAGCTATAGAGAATGCGAGTCTGTTTTCAAGCCTTTCTTCTCTAGTATAAATTATGTGAATTTGGGCAGTGACAGGAGCTGTTCACTGTGCAGTAATGGTTAGTAATGCCCTAAATAGTAGCAAATGCCTAGACAGTAACATTTCCCTGTAAAGCTAGGATTAGGTCCAAAAACTGTTAAACAATGTGGCATTGTGGGAGTTAACTTACAGAAGCTAGCTTGCGCATCCAATAGGACTAGCATATCCAAGCACTATATAACATATTGCCCTTAACCCCAGAAAATAAACTAGGAGAGCCCTATTAAAAGCGAGTCTTTAATGCTTAAAACCCAAAATATTCCAGGATAAGGCAACATGGACATGCAATTTCCTAATATCTCTGGGCCAGCTTTGTAAATGTATGCATCTTAAGGCAATGCAGCAGTTATCTCATGTTGTCATACAACCACTTAATCATTAATGAAAATAGACAAACTATGTGAGAAATGTGTTTACACCACTTCCTTGGTGGCAAAAATGTCACATACAGATGTGGTTGCCAAGAATACCAATGTTACATACCTTGCATATACCCCTCACCAGCCACACAGTTTGTCTTAACGCTAAAATGCTTAAAATAAACCTTATCAAATCTCAAAGACCTCAAAAGCCACTTAAAAGCAACACTGTTCCTCAGCAATCACTAAATCAAAAAACAAAAGTATCACCAAACATCTCCACAGAAATATATCACAAAGAGGATTACCAGCCTCAAACAGATGCTCTATGCAGACCGTCTCAAAAAACTCCAGCTTTACTCTGTTGCATATCGCCTACTCAGAGGCAATCTCTGCCTAACATACAAACCTATGTCAAACCCAGAGCTGTTAGACATCCTCCACTTAAAGAAATCCCAATCCCTCCAAGCTACATGCTCTAGGGACCTAAACCTTGTCACCACAATAAACAGAACATGCTGGAGGGATAGATTCCTGTCACAGAGACTTCTCATACTCTGGAACAAACTACCTATCTATGTCAAACAAGCCCCTCATTAGCACTCTTCCAAGAAAAATCTTAATAATTGGATGGGAAATAGGAAATTCACCTCTGGCATCAGTTCTGTGGCTCTGCTGGAAGGGGCACAGGAAAATCATTTTCTTGGGTGGCGAAAGCCAGGGTACCTTTTTTGGCTAGGCTTATATTGGCCCTAGGGCCAATAGCCTAGTACCTACCTATGAACCTATGAACTTAAGCTTACACTGAATGGTCCCCAAGAGCAAAGCCCAGAATACAAGCACATACTTTAACTGATACTCTTGTCAATGGAATCTGCATTGTGTGACACACAGATGCCCCACTCATCATGGTACACAAGAAGATACTGGCTATTTGGCTATCTGGACCCAGTATCTTCTTATGTACCATGATCAGTGGGGCATCTGTGTGTCACATAATGGAGATTCCTCTTGTCAATGGAATCTCCATTGTGTGACACACAGATGCCCCACTCATCATGGTACACAAGAAGATACTAGCTAGTTGGCTATCTGGAGCCAGGATCCACAATGTCATGTACACACTTAAGTCACTGCATCCAGGTGCTAATATGATTCTATCATAGTCCATGTGGGTGTAAATGACCTGAGATGTACCTCACTGGACCATATGAAAAGAAACATAATGGATCTTTCAGAATATGCGTCAGAGGCAGGTCTGAGCCTTCCATTGAGCAGCATTTTGTCCTCACAAAGGAGGATTCCATAGTATGAACCAATAATGATTCATTTTAATAATCTCTTTAGCTTCTGGTATCACTCCAGGGGGATCCGTTATTTGTCAGCATGGGGGGGCAAGGTCAACAGACCACATTATCTTGTCAAAAATGGGCTGCACCTGTCCACCAGAAGCTTTCAGGTATTGCCTAAACCTTTATCCACCCCCCTCTAGTGCCTTTTTTAAGTTAATGCCAAAAAGACAAAACTACCAACATATGTCTCCAAGCAACCCTAAGGTGGTACTGCTCGATCTTAGGAAGCGGAACAAAAAATGTCAAACCCATCAGTCCTTCCTGATTCTTCAGAATGCAGACATCTGTGTTGTGACCAAGACTTGGTCTAAAACAATAGAAAGTACATTGTCATTGCAAGGTTACAGTGCCTTCAACACATTTAGAACAACAGCAGTACGGACTGGAGCCAAAGGTGGAAGTGTCTTGATGTACGTTAACAACAAACACACCTACAGTTAGTAAAACAGGATGATACAAAGCTGCCTCCTTTGAAATAAAAATAAACCTGGAAAACCCAGCTAAGCCAGTAACAGTTAGGAACTGTTCTAAGGCAAACTACATCCTATTGACAGTTTATCAAAATTCAGGCATCCCCTTAACCTTGAGACCACAGGTACCTCTGCAGCATCATTAACATAATCCTTTTTCAGAGTCTGCATAGAGGCTGTAATTCCTACAAGAAATAAACCAAAAGCAAAGACTAAAAACAAGACCCACTTATGGAATCCTCACCTAAACAGAGTATACAATAAAAGAAAAAAAAACTCATGGCCAAAATCAGGAAGAGCAACTCTCTAAAGATAAGTGCTCTGTCTTACAACTAAACAAGAAACTAAGAGGACTAATTCAGTCCAATAAGACCAGCTATGAGGTCAGGAAACCCTTGCTGGCTAAGGACAGTTGCAAGGCCTTCTTCAGCTATGTCCAGAAACTTAAAGCTGGCATACAGCAGTAACAGCAATGTGCTGAACTGGTGTTGATGAGTACCATCTTCACTGATCAGGGTGACATAGCAAATAAACTGGCTGATGAATTCAGCCCAAATGTCTACCCTCACTCTCCCACCAGCTCTTCCAGATGAGAACCCTTCCAATGTACTTCTCACATTATTAGCAGGGACCAGTTGCTGACCGCACTCACTGAAGCCAAGAACAATGCCTCTGTGAGTCCCAACAACCTCCCCTGTCGCCTTCCAAACAGGCTAAAACACAATCTATCAGTACCACATGAGGCACTTTTCAATTATAACCTGAAAACAGGCTACATTCCAAGTGAGTGGAGGACTGCAACTGTCATTCCCCTCTATAATCAATGACCCATGGAACTACAGATCAATAAGTCTAACAAGCCTAATATGCAAAGCCATGGAATGAATTATTATGGAAATGATAAACAAGGATATTTGCAATCTACAGACACTGGACTCATCCCGATTTGGCTTGTTAAGGGAAGGTCATGGCTACATAACTTGGCAGACTTGTTAAAGAAGGCCACCAAGGCAATGGATAAGGGTAAAACAGTGCATACTACATATCTTGACTTGGCTAAGGCATTCAATACAATGCCCTATTCAAGCATTGTTGACAAGCTCTCTGAGTTAGGCATAAATCCCTACATAAATTTGTGGATTGTGTACTGGCTCACAATCAGTACCCAAGAAGACAGGATCAGTGACACCACATCCACCAAGACACCAGTCATCAGTGGAGTATTCCAGGGAACCATGCTGGGCCCATTGTTGTTTGTTATTTACTTCTCAGAAGTCAAGATAATGTTCAAGTGTCTGACTCACCAAGTTTGCAGGCGACTATAAACTAGGAGCTATTATAGATTCCATCAAAACATGAACATCTTGCAAGGGGGTTTAACACAAACAAATGACTGGTGGCAAAGCCATGACTTAAAACTCAATGCTAAAAAATGCATTATAATGCCCTTTAGTAAACTGATGACTGAAGTTAAGTAATTCATCATTAAATTGCACCTAAGTCATGATCTGGGAACACATGTAGACAGCAATCTGACCTTTGATTCGCATGTGACTTAAATAGTAAGAAAACCATTCCATGTCACCTAACATATAGGTAAGGGTATGCATCCAGGTCCAAGGAAATAATATTACCACTCTCCTAAGCCCTTATCAAACCCATCATTGTTTACAATGTCCACTTTGGCATGTACCAAACCAGATACTTACCCACAATGGTTTCTCACCAAAAGAATTCAAGGCATGAATACCCTGACCTACACTGATCATCTAAAGGCTCTGTCTCTGTATCCAGTCTCCTACAGGCAGCTAAAAGGGAATCTTTGCCTGGCTTACAGGGCTTCCTCATATCCAATGCTAGAGGATCTGTTGCACATGCACAAAACAAACAGCACCAGAAACACTAGATTCCAGGATCTAACCTTCACTTGCGACATAAACAGAACATGCTGGAGACTCAAATATGAGTCCAAAAGGATCCCTGCACTATGGAATGGGTGGCTATCCATGTAATAAAAAGTTCATCCCTGACACCATTCAAATGAAACCTTGACAAATGCATGGAAAACCCTTGCACTATGTAATAGGCTTCTATGCATGTAAAACAGAGTTCATTCCTGACACTATTCAAATGAAGCCTTGACAACTGAATGGGAAATCATATATTTACCCCCTGTCTGGTCCCCATGTCCCTTATGGACAGATGCCATCAATAAGAAAAGGATTATACTAACTAACACCCCCAGCCACAAATCTCTTATTTACTTCCCTACTGACATGACACCCAGTACAGACATCCACATTACTTGCAATCAGAATGGGTTTGGGGTACATTACAAGGCTTGTAAGGGCGAAGTGGCAGTTTGTTCATAATCACCCCAACCTTGTTCATACTTTCACAGGTAAAAGTACAAGTCATCTTGTCGAATCATTTATTTTTGGGGTGCAAATTATACAACATTAGGCACTGCTTAAAAAATACTCCTTTACACTTAAAACCAAATTAAATATTTAGCATTACCGTTCATTTTTTGAAGGCTATGAAGTCTAACATATGGCTGTATGTTCCAATGTGGTGACTTTACTACTCAGTGATGTTATGCTAACAAGTACAATTGCATAAGGAACACTTGTACATGCCATAAACATGAGTTCAGTTAGCAAATTTTTCATATTGTAAAAGTATGAGTCCCTCAAATCCATATAGTGAATACTTCACTGCAATGATCTTGACACATATTTAAGTGCTAACACAGAACATAACATAACACACATCTGTTCCGAAATGGCTCAGAATCAGAACTGCCATTATGTCTGTGCACTCTATTTGTCATAGCCTGGCATGCAGCAGTAGCAGCATAGACCACTGCTCACAAGGCTCTTAGGTGAGTTGTAAGGGCAGCAGAGAAATCCATTGGTTCCTCTCTTGCACCTCTGGAAGACCAGCATGAATCATGTTGCATCAGTAGAGCCAGGAAGATTTTTGATGATTCTTTGAATCCTGCAAACTGCATGTTTTCCCACCTCTCCTCGAGTAGGAGATACAGAAGTATGCACTATAGGACCTCTAGACTTTACAACAGTTTCTTTCTTCTCTCCATCAGACTACTGAACTCTTGGGAAAAATGAGCCAGGAGACTGTCAGTGCATACTTCCCCTCCTACCACATAGTTATGCTATTTACCTGACTGCACAGATCCTTACATATCCAGGCTTTGTTGCACTTTGAGTATTAAACTTTTTCATGTGCACTAACTTACTGATGTGCATATTTACCACTGGTTCACACCTTACCTTACAGTAGGACTCTGTGATGTGCAATATAAAGTGCACTGTGCAATATTCATGCTGACCAGTCCATATACTGCTTAGTTCTTATGTTATAGTAAGGTCATGCACATGTTACTCAATTCTATTTTGTATGTAAAGTGTGCCTGGTCATTATGTTATTATTTTGTTCTATTTTTACTTTTATTTTATATTATTTTATGTTATTTTATTATTATTCTTCTCTATATATGTTTTTGCATTGGGAATGAAGCATCACAATTTTGTTCAGCTGCACTGTGGTCTAGTTCCGAATGACAATAAAGTTTTCTTTGACTTTGACTTTGCTAATTCCTTACTTAAAAATAATTATGCATGTAGTAATACTGTACCATCATTTGCATAAATGAGCTTGTCAGCAGTGCATTTCATTAAGAGATTTTGACAAAAAAGTAAAGTAACTATCACCCTCTCGCCATCCTGTCACCCTTATCTAAAATCCTTGAGAGAGTCATACATTCTGAATTCATGGAATACCTTCACACACACATAATGTACTATCAAACACTCAACACAGCTTTCCACCATCTCACAGCACCACCACAGCCCTAATGTCTTTTGCTAACACTGTAAACCACCATAGAAACATTGGGCAATTTGTATCTGTCATACTTTTGGACTTGTCAAAAGCCTTTGATATGGTGAATCGCAATAAGCTATCACCTGGCTCCAAAGCTACCTATCGGGATAACAGCAAACTGTCCAATGGCAGCATCACCTATCCCCCTCTACTACCTGTCACCTTCGGGGTCCTACAAGCTCCATCCTAGGACCTCTACTATTCTCTCTGTTCACCAACCAACTCCATACCTCCACACTTCAAACCTCAGTGGTGCAATATGCAGATTACTCAACTCTAATATGCACAGCCTCTTCCCCACAAGAATGCCACTCCTTAACCTCAAAATCCTTTCTTTCTGTGGAATCATGGCTTACTAACTCTTAACTCATTCTAAATCCCAACAAAACTAAGCTCTTTCTCTTCTATCCATCAAGATCCCCGTCATTTACCAACTTTTTCAATACCCTCTTCAAAAATAAAACTATTATCACCCCATCAGCTCACACTAAACTGCTAGTTGTAGAAATTAACAATAACTTGAAATTCGATATTCACATAGCTCAGACCACTAAAAATGTTCACAAAAAACTAAGTCTTCTATATAGAAACAAACAATTTCTGATAAGAAATATAAAAGTCACCATCACTCGGACACACCTCCTGTCAACCCTTCTTTATGCCTGCCCAGTTCTAACCAACCTCCACAAGACTTATCTAAAAAACTGGAATCTTGTTACAATTGCCACGTTTGCCACTGATGCCTCATATAGAAGACATCAATGTACTCTCAAACAGCTAAAATGGCTGGAACTTCCCCACCTGCTTCATTTTAACCAATTAACCACTGCCCACAAAATACTGCATCACCCAGACAAAACCCTGCTCTACGAAATCTTATACAACCATACAATGCTTCTAGAACACTATGCTCCAGAGACAAACTCCTTCTAGCCATCACCAAAGGGAACAGCTCAGCTGGGGAAGCAGTCTTTTCAAATTTCATTCCTAAAATATGGAATACATTGCCAACCTCTATAACCTCCACCTGCTCTATTCTACAATTAAAAAAAAAACCTCCTGAAATCTCACTTGACAGACAACAGGCTTTGCTCTTGCAACAGACCTGGTTAGACCTCACCTCAACTCACTTTAAGTGATCTTGCACCAATATTTGTCCACATCTGTTTTGTCTGCTTATCAAGATACATTCCTTTTCACCTAAACAAGTGATGTACACTACATGTATGTGCTATCTCACACTTGTAGTCAGACTTCTCCTGTGGAGCTGGAAGTCAATGCAATGTACTTTAACTTGTGTACTTAGATAGGTGGGTGTTTGAATCCAGCAGTGATTGACGAGTGTGTGTGTGTGTGTGTGTGTGTGTGTGTGTGTGTGTGTGTGTGTGTGTGTGTGTGTGTGTGTGTGTGTGAGCGTGCGTGCGTGCATGTGTGTATGTGTGAGAGTGTGAGAGTAACTCTAGTGCTAGGTAGGAATGGCTTTAACCACATTTCTGAAGTGTAAACATCCATTCAGGAGAAACATTTACACCAGAAGATGGCTCCAACCATCAATTTCATTGCCTTATACGTCTAAATATCTGCTCTGCAACACACTAATAAGGCCATCCATTCAAATGTGCTCTATCTCACCCTTGCAGTCAGACTTCTCCTGGTTCCAGCGGTTTATACAATGTACTCTAGCTTGTGTGCTTAGATAAGTAAGTATTCAAATCCAGCATTCATCGGCCTGTCAGGAGTGTGGAAGAGCTTGAGAGACAGAGTCTCTAGTGATAAGTAGGAATGGCTACATCAACAGATCTGATGTGCAGATTTTCACTGGGAGAAAACTCTCCCATCAGTATCTTTCCCTTTTATCCTAAACATCTACTTTGCAACACACTAATGAGGTCATCTATTTAAATGTGCTTTATCTCACACTTGTAGTTGACATCTTCTGTAGTGCTGGTGGTTGACATAGTGTACTCCAGCTGGTGTATTTTCACAGAAGGGTGTCTGAATCCAGAAATGAACTTCTTATTTCAGTGCATGTGTGATTGTAGAGCTATATAGAAATGGCTTCACATACAGATCTGATGTGTAGATTTACACCAAGAGAGTGCGCGCCCATCAGTTTCTGTCTATCTTAACCAAAACTTCTGGTCTGCAGCAAAATAATGAGGACATCCATTCAAATGTGTTCTATTTTAAAGTTATTTTTAATTTCTCCAAGTCTTCTGGGTTTCTAATACCATGGCGGGAATGGAACCTATTCCTGAGTCAAAGTGTGATTAAAGTTCATGAAGTTAGTATTGTTTCAGTCTTTGATGTTAGTCAAAAGTGCTCTTTGCAGCACCCACAATGTGCCCAGGGATGACTCCTCCTGCAATTTGTATGGAGTTACATGTACTGGTAGCATATCCAAGTATGATTGTCAATTCTTTTTTATAAGGCCTGTTGCACCTACTACTATTGGAACTGTCTGGGTATCCTTCTTCCACACTGACCTCATTTCCACCCAAAAATTCTGATATTTTATGACTTTGTGTCTCTCCATATGCAAGACATTGGCAACCTTCAAGCACTGGACCCCACCCAGTTTGGGTTTGTGAAGGGCCGATCTTGTCTACTGAACCTGATTGACTTTTTTGAATCAGTTTCCAGAGCTATGGACAAGGGTAAGGAGGTCCACACATCCTATATGGACCTTGCCAAGGCCTTTGGCACCATCCCCCACTCTGGAATCATAGGTAGACTTACTAAGCTGGACATTAATCCCTAGGTCACTCGATGGGTTGCCAACTGGCTTACTGACAGGACCCACACTAAAAAAAGCCACCGACTCCAAATCCATCTTCAGACAAGTGACAAGTGGAGTACCTCAGGGTTCAGTCCTGGGACCGCTCTTGTTTGGTATCTACTTCTCTGAAGTACAGGCCAACACTAAAGGACTCTGGCTAACAAAGTTTGCAGATGACTGCAAACTGGGAGTCATTACTGAATCCCCAAATGATGTGGATACTCTACAAAAGGGCCTTACAGAAACAGATGCTTGGTGCCAGAGCCATGGGCTCAAGCACAATGCCAAAAAATGTATAGTTATCCCCTTTGGGAAAACACATGTACCCATGAATTACCACATAGGTAGCAGTACACTAAACACCAAAAGTTTGATAAGAGACTTAGGGACACAGGTGTACAGTGGTCTCACCTTCGATAACCACATCGCCACAGCAGTCAGGAAATCCTTCTATGTGGCACACCTCATCACTAAAGGCTTTTCATCCAGAAAAAAGGAGGTCATTGTCCCACTGTACTCATCCCTCATTAGACCCATTATAGAATACAACGCCACATTTGGTATGTACCTCTCAAGACATCTGCAACAACTGGAAAGGCCACAGAAATACCTCTATTACTATACATACGACAGAAATCACAACGTCCTCTGCCCATGCACCTTATACTGACTAGCCTAATTAACAATGATGTGTGCAAATAAGGAGGACTAATTAGAAGCCTACCTTTCTAAAACAAAAATATATATCTATCTATACAAATAACAAATGCAAACATGATAGAGAGTTATAAGACGAGATGAACCTTATTGTTTCAGAGATATGCTGTTTTAACAAGTGTGAATGTAATCTTTGACTGAGTCATAGAAGAGTTTAACCTTTATTGTTCCTGAAGTATATTGCTTTTATAAGTGCCTTGCTTGAATATTATCACTGCTAGAGACATTGTAATATGTGCAGTCAAGACTGTTTTACTATGCAAGTTAATCTCTGTTCTATGCTCAAGTTACTACTTGATAAGCCTGTGTAACTGTCTATTTTTTATCTCTCTGTTTGTCTTACCACTGTCTCTCTTTTCCCTTTATATTCCCAGCTGCCCAACCTGGTTTCCCAGTATTAAGGAGGACTTGCCCTGCGTGCTGAAAACAACTATTCTCCTTAACACATTGCGGTTTTCCCTAACTAAGGAACTGAACCTTTCCTCCCCTCTGCTACAGTCCCCAAGGGAATTTAATTATAAGTAAAGTACGTACTTTAAACCAAAGTCTTAAGACAATTAGTGTGAGATATCCTAGGTTGTAAGTTTACTTTCACCAGCCAGGACAGCCGGCAGCCTTTACTATCTGCTCCCATACCTGTCAACCCTTCCCCCTTCTTAGACTACAAGTATTTTTACTGTTCTTCCTCTTCAATCCTGTATAGCATACTTACTGCCCTGCACTCTTTTCTCAGTATATATTGCCTCTGCTATACAGCTTTTGTCCACTAGAGGGCAATAGTTTCCTTTAGACCACCATTCTGACTCCAATTTTAAGTAACTTACAGGCTCTTGGATTCTAGTATTCTGGAAGAGCTAATACTCCCACTCTATTCTTTCTTTCTTCTAATATTCTTCACTGCCAACCCTCTCTGCATATTCTATTATCAAGGCATTGTGTCTCCTTACCCTCTGCTGCTTTACTTACCTTTGCTTACTGCTCCTCTGATTGTTTTCCTAGGGTGAACTCCTCTGTGGCTCATCCCGCTCTGTTCGCCCTACGGGCTCACTCCGCTCCCCTACCCTGCCCCCAAATCTCACCCGCCCCCAGTGGTCCTAAACTTATACTCTAACTGCCACACCCCTATGCATTAGGACCAACCTCTAACTCCTCCCCTTAAAGTGCTATTACCTCTATTATATTCTCACTTTACCCCATCTCCTCCCCCTTAAAGAACCATCACTCATTTACCTTTATCCATTACCCCACCACTCTATCCACAAATATCCCTACATTTAACCACCTTAACCTAAACAAATGGCTCAAGGATCCTGTAAACCCTTACCTTTATTACTACTCCTAATTATACTTATCATTCTCTATCTACTTACTCTCTACGAACACCATAGATTCCTAGGACTGCATACCCACATCACACACACCTCTGTCCTTACCCCAAGCTCCACGCATAGTGTTAGCAACCTCCCCAGCTCAGCTAAGTATTCAGCAGCCATATTTCATAGACTCCATCACATCTCTCAATGTAACCCACTAGCTAGAAAAAATAAGAACCTAATTTTTAAACTTCTACAACTCATTCTAAAAGTTCATGCCCACTCCCTGTTAGATGGTGATATACACCCTAACCCAGGTCCTATCACTATCACAGCTACACAGCCTGATACACCAACAAATTCAATCACACAGACACTTACCAAGCCCCCCAACTCTCTCCTGATAGCTCATCTTAATATTCGTAGCATCAATAACAAAATAGCTCACCTGCATGCCCTTATTGATGTTTATTCCTTTGACATCCTCTGTCTGTCTGAAACATGGCTTAATCCATCAATACAAGACAGTGCAGTTCTACCCCCTGGCTATAATATCATAAGACGTGACTGTAACACTAAAAAAGGAGGGGGCATAGCCATACTTTATAAGAATGGATTACAATTTACCTTGTTAGAATCCAAACCTCCACTTTGCAACAATGCAGAAATTCGTCTAACTAAGATTCAGCTTAACAAAAGCAAAGCCATATATCTATCATGTGTCTATCTTCCCCCAGGCAATAACATCAACAGATTAGAGGCTATCCTCAGCTGGCTCTCAAGTAACTCCCCCATGAAACCATTATACTTGGAGATTTTAACATTAACTGGAACTCCTGTATATCTGAGCAGCCTTCTACTCATATCAACTTATATGGTTTTACCCAAACTATAACATCCCCAACCCGCACCAATAAAACAAACAACAAAACTAGTACCCTTGACTGGATACTCACTAATACCCCCCAACTAAACTATAAAACAGACACCCTCCCTGAGGACATAAGTGATCACTTGCTTACCTATTTAATCAGAACAAAAACTGTCATCCTTAACTCTACCATCTGTAGAACTATTCGCACTACCAAAAAATGTAACCCTGCTCACTTTCAAGCTGAACTAGTCACCTGTGACTGGTCACCCCTGAAATACCTCCCAATAGATAATGCCGTGAAATACTTTAACTCTACATTTCTAACCGTTTTAGACAGCCATGCCCCGTTACGCAAAGTTAGAATTAGAACCAAACCGGCACCATGGCTCACCAAAACGACTAAACAAAAAATCCTCCAAAGAAATAAACAATGGGCCAAATGGCGCTCAACAAAAAGCTCCTCAGACCACCTGCAATTCAGACAGCTAAGAAATGAAACAAAAAAAGCCATATTAGCCGATAAAAGAAACTACTACTACCAACTACGACAAATCAACCAAAATAATCCCCATAAATTCTGGCGCGGTATCAATAACCTCCTACACCCTGGATGCTCAAGTACTCCCTCTCCCTCTGGCACTGATCACAACAATCCCATCCAAATAGCTGACTCATTTAATACTTTTTTCACTGAAACCATACAATCCCTAGCCAACCAGCTATCCCCTAGCACCCCAGGCTCTGCCACAATCTTTACCAATAATTCTCATCAATTTCATTTTCAGCCAGTGCCCACTACACTCATCTGTAACCTCATACAGAAACTTAAACCCACTACTCTTTCTGCTGATAAATTACCTGCAGAATACCTGCAAAAAGCTGCTAAAGTCATAGCCTACCCCATATCCATCCTCATTAACAGAACTATTTCTGAAGGATCTATTCCCCTAATCTGGAAAGTCTCTTACATAATTCCCCTGCATAAGGGCGGTAACTCCAAAGAGTTGTCCAATTATAGGCCCATAGCTATTCTATCTCCTTTG
The DNA here is from genome assembly GCF_019279795.1 of Protopterus annectens. Lineage (NCBI taxonomy): Eukaryota > Metazoa > Chordata > Ceratodontiformes > Protopteridae > Protopterus > Protopterus annectens. The sequence goes on along the minus strand of NC_056726.1, from coordinate 1,076,304,863 downwards.
GCAAAAATAATGGAGAAATGTATACACATACAACTGTTAACCTACCTACTCAATCACAATTTATTAGCACCCTGTCAACATGGCCTTAGACCATTTCATAGCACCACCTCTGCTCTCTTATCCTTCACTAACCATATTAACAGTAATCGTAATATTGATACTCTATCCTCAGCTGTTTTATTGACCTGTCCAAAGCATTTGACATGGTGAATCACCACCTCCTTATAGACACACTCAAAAACCTGTCATTGGACAACCATACTATACAGTGGTTCCAATCATACCTACATAACAGGCAACAGGCTGTACTATGGAAAAATACTTTATCTTCCCATGTCCCAGTCACTCTAGGGGTCCCGCAAGGATCTATATTAGGCCCATTACTCTTCTCCATCTTTACAAATGACCTTCATTCTGTAATTCCTCAAGCTGACTGTATCCAATACGCTGACTACTCCACACTCATATGCGCTGCTGCTTCTTAATCAGAACTTCAGTCACTAACCCAAATGACCTTTAGTACAGTTGAAAATTGGCTCCTACAAAGACGTCTTATCCTTAACCCCAAAAAAACAAAAATGCTACTATTTACCCCCACCTGCAGGACCTCCCCACTTAACTTTACTATTACTTTAAATGATGGAACTATAATATCTCCTGAACCAACCACCAAACTACTCGGGGTACTAATAGATAACAACTTGTCCTTTGAACCTCACATTAATAACACCATAAAAATAGTAAACAAGAAACTAGGTTCCCTCTGTATTATAAAACCCTTTCTTACACCTCCAGCCAGGGTTACTATTGCTCGTACCCACCTCATCTCTACCTTGCTCTATGCCTTCCCTACCTATACCAAAATATGTAGAAGTAATCTGAGTAAACTTACATCCTCCTACAACAATATTGCCAGATTTGCAGCTGGGTCCTCCTATAGAACTCATCACTGTATCAATCTGAATCAGTTAGGATGGTTAGAGCTGCCAAATTTAATACTTTTCAATCAATTAATAGTAGCCCATAAGATCCTGTATTTACCTCAAAATACACCCATACTTACATCCCTAGTCATCCCCTATAATAACCTCAAGACCTTACGCTCAGCTAATAACCTACTTGTACAAATATCAAAACCCAACAACTTAGCTGGTGACACCTTGTTCTCCAATACAGTAGGTAAAGCCTGGAACATCCTCCCAAGACAGCTAACCTCAATATCCTCTGTCAGCTTATTTAAAAGCAAGCTTAAACCCTACCTCAAATCACACTGGCTATGCCCCTGTGTTAACCCAGACTAAGTACCTAACTATTAACTAGACTCCCACAATTCCTAGCCTCCCATGATCATGATCTTGTGTTGTCTCACTAATCTTTAGTGAGCTTAACCTTCCTTATGATTTTTTCTCATGTAAATAAGTATATACTGTGGAATGATCAAACACCTTCATATAGTATCACAACCTATGTGTTAAATAACACTAGAAATCCATCCTTGTTTGCTGTTCTTCTATACTCTATCTATTGATCTCTAGTGTTTTTCTTTCTTAGGTTTTTGTGAGACCTTAGTATCTCTTATCATAAATTACAAGGTGTATCTAATTTTGTAATATGTTATAAAGATTTGTACTACACCATTTCTAATACAAATGTATTAGTCTTATTCATCTATTCTTGGATAAATTTTTCCTTTTTCCTACTGAAATATAAAATATATAATCTTAGGCTTGTACTATAATTGTTAAAACTTCTTATGTACCAAATTCTACTGTTATTGTCTTTGTCTTGACCTTTTATGTTGTTGTAATTTGTGGAGCTTTTCTCCCCGGGCCTCAACTGAAAATGGACATATATCCAGCTGGACTAGACCGGTCAACAAATGTAAAATAAAAAATAAAAATAAAAAAATCACAGACCTAAAGCAGATGCCCTACACTGACCGCCTTAATAAACTCCAGCTATACTCTGTCACATATTGTCTACTCAGAGGTGATCTCTGCTTAACATACAAGGCCATGTAAACACCAAAGCTGTTGGACATGCTACACTTAAAGAAATCCCAATCCTTCAGAGCCACACACTCCAGGGATCTAAACCTTGTCATCACAATAAACAAAACATGCTGGAGGGATGGGTTCCTGACCAAGAGACTCCCCAGACTCTGGAATAGACTGCCCATACATGTCAAGCAGAGTGCCTCTTTGGCCGTCTTCTAAAGGAACCTTGATGATTGGATGGGAGAAAGGAAATTCACCCCAGGGATCATTTCAGTCACCCTACTAGACAGGGGTCCAGGGAAGTAAATTGTGTGGGAAGAAATAGCCAGAGAATTGTTATGGCTAGGCTTGTATATAGCCTAGTACCAACCTATGAACCTAAGACATTGTAGTCACTGGATGTAGTGATTTCAATGATCAATGCTACTTTTGTCTTCTTTTTATGGACCACTATGCCTGCTTTTCTCACATATATCCTTTAAACTGTTGGTAATGGGTGAATCCATGTGATATTGAATTCATTATTTTTAGGATGCTTTGTGGCTCATGTTTCCAGTGTTTTTCAGCTACTTCAATTTTATAATGTTTATACAATCTCCAGTGCAAAAGTCTTGCAAAATTATTAAGCCTTTCAGTATACAGTCCTTCTGCCATTAGTATATCACAACCAGCAATGAGGTGTGGGACTGTTTCCAATTCTGTTTTACCATGCCTACATTTATCTGTTTCTCCCAAATGTTCAATGGACTTTGTAAACCATATGTACGTTGTCCACTATCTTGGGATGTCAATATAAACCTTTCATCTTTTGGTTTGAATTTGGTTTTCCTTAACCATTCCTGTGTTTGATCCTGATCAACAGGAGGTTCTTCCAGGAGTTTTTTATACTTGCAGCTATATTATGCATTTTACACAGTTCTTGCCTTCTTGTTTGATCCTTCACCTAACATTCTTTCTTTTGGTTTTTGGCACATTCAGTTGTTGCTTGATTTTTATCTACTTTTGATTTGATTTCTATTCCCGCTTGATGCCGACATGCTTTTGCTAGACTAAGAAGGGAAGTCATCTTAGATTTATTCTCCTCATGTTTCAAAACGTTCACTATGTTTTGGAATTGTGAGGTCAGCAGATGTGTATGCAGTCCCACAATTGCAGATCTATACATGTAATCAATTTCAAGGAAGCCCATACCTCCCTTGGATCAGAGAACATATTATTTTGGTATACACTGACTTTTATAAATCATTTGGTCATCAGTTACAGTCAGACTTCTCCTATGATGCTAGATTGACACTATATTCTCTACCATGTGAACTTAGGCAGATAGGTGCTAGAATAAAGCATTTTCGAATCATTATGAGTATGCATTACTACAGTCACTGGAATGATGGCATTATCTAATGCATGTTGTCTGTACACCTCCACTTAAACATGATATTCATACATGGAGAGGCCTCACACTTCTCTTTCTCACAGTTTTAAGCCACAAATATTCCTTGCAACACAACATTGA
>NC_056726.1:1076278753-1076295853 GCF_019279795.1 Protopterus annectens | reverse complement strand
GTATAGGGGGTTTTCAAGGATGCACCTCACCCCTCCAAAAATAAAGTGAAGTAAAATAAAATTAAAATTAAAATTGAATTAAATAAATGTGAACAACTAAATACTATCTAATGTATGTAATACATAAATAAACCCTCTATATCCAATAATACTAGTATATATAAAGACATGTGAATCCACAATGTGTGTACAATATAATTGATGTACAAGGGGGACAATAAAATCCTAAAATCAAATAGCACCATATATATTAAGCATAACTAATCCTGAATATATCAATTCACTCCAAGGTTAAAAAATGTATAAATATGTATAAATATATATGGGAGTACATAAATAAATATAAAATGTTATGTGTGTATTAAAAACTGTATATATAATAATAAATAAATAAATATATAAATACATATATATATATAAAAATAAATAAAAGGTAGTGTGCATGAAGGTACCATATATCTAAGAAGGACCAACATTCATAAAGGGTATTAATAAATATCAAAAAATCAAATAACATACAATATGTCACATATACTCTTTAACAACAGAAATTGATAAATTACTACCATTAATAAAATAACCAAGATCATACTAGCTACCCTTGATGTTATTTATCCATAAAATAGGCTTAATGCTTATATACTCATTTAGTCCTGGATATTGATTGGCATTCAATAATATCTGCACTCTCATTTCTGACAAGTCCAAATGGTATTTAGTACACTTTCCTTGTATATCCATCATCTGGTGTACAACACCGAAAAATTTAAAAGAGTGACTTTCAAATTGATTTATATGTCTAGCTAGGGCGTTTGTAAGCTTGTTGTTTTTAATGTCAAGTAGATGTTCTTTTACCCTCTCTCTAAATTGCCTACAAGTCTTGCCAACATAAAAAAATAAATATTTAAAATGTTTGCCTATGTTTTTCATTGGGTACCAGGCTCATTAGTATGCTTGTGCATCTTATTTAAGAACTTTTGAATGTATTATGAGGTGTTCTGATGAAGTTCGTACAGCGGACGAAACCTAGGTCGACGTTTTTAGTTTGGTGTTTTATTGAATAAATTTGTTTGGAGCGTTTATGGGCCTGGAAGTTTTCTTTGGAGAGCAGCAACTTATACACATTTGTTACAGCAGCTCCTCGTTGGTTGTGGTCACCTTCTTCCTTATTCCTTTACAGTGTTGGTGTGTTTCAGTTTCCAACTTTTCTAATGTTGTTGTTTGTCTTTCGGCTTTTTCCCGGTAAGGGGTCATCACAGCGGAACTCCGGTCCACTAATGATTGGCAGTAGATTTTTATGAAACGCCCAGGTGCCAGCTCAATGCCCAACCTTCAACGAAGGCATGCCCATTTACGCATGTCTTTCGAATGCTACCCAACCGTGGGGATGACATGCAGACTCCACAAAGAAGGCACTCCAAAGTCAAGCCAAGAATCGAACGGGACAACCTCTTGCTGTGAGGTAACAAAGCTACCGCCATACCACATAAACAGCACTTTTCTAATAAGGTAAACAATTTCTGCCAAGCAATAACTGATGTGTGTAGTATTATTAGTTCTTATTTGTGGGGTAGATTATTATAGACTGATTTAGCTAAATGAATAAACTCACTGTTAAATGAGATAGTAGATTTAGTTTTCCAATTTTCATAATGACTTTCCTTGCTATCAATAAAATTGACCAGGAAAAGGTCATTCAGGCATTTTCAACAATTGGAATGTCCACAGAAGTTCCTCACTAAAAGAATACAGGGCATAAGTAAAATGCCCTATGTAGACTGCCTCAAGGCCCTATCCCTGTAGTCTGTCTCCTTTTGAGGGGGGATCTATGCCTGACATACAGGGCATTGTCAAACCACACTCTGATGAACCTCCTGCATATCCACAAAACAAACAGCTCCAGAATTACCCAGTTCAAAGGCTTAAGCTTGCCTATGATATATATATATAGGACCTGCTGGAGAGATAGGTATGTATCCCAGAGACTCCCCATGCATGTGTGTATCCCACAGGTTGCCCCATCTATGAAAAAGGTTCCCCATCCATGTGAAGCAGAGTTCCTCCCTAACCCAATTCAAGTGCAACATGGACAATTGTATGGGAAACTGGAAATTCATCCCTGGTTTGGCACCTATGTCTCTAATGGACACAGGCAACCTGTAAATGGTTCATCTTCCAGGCCCATGCTTACACTTATCAAGGGTATCATAACTTGTCAGAGATTTGGGATGCATGGTTAGGCTTAAAAAGGCCCTTTTGCTCATTTGCCTAGTAAACACCTATGAACCTAAAAGGAGTATTTTGTATGCTGGTATGACTTCTGGGACTGGTACATTGAATAGTATAAGAGAATCTGTAATAATGCAACATTTTACCTTTGCCTAGGATGATAGCTCAATACAAACAAAAACTTATTGAGTTCAATAGTTGGCTTAGTTTCTGGCTCAATCAAGGGGAATGACATGGTCAACAGACCTCAATACTTTGCCAGAGATGGTCTTCGTCTGTCACCCCAGGAACTTCAGTTACTGGCTAAGGCTCTTGCCATCCCCATAATGCCTTTTTAGGCACTGTCATAAGAACAAAATTCCCAGTATAAAAATACCCTCTTAAACCAACCTCAAGGTTATGCTGCTAAATGATAGGAGTCTAAAAAAAACTGCACTCACTGGAAGCAGTCCTCACCCTGAAAGATACTGACATTTGTGCAGTCACTGAGACCTGGTTTAAGGCTGTGGACAGCACGCCAGCTATACCAGGGTACATTCCCTTCCACATGTTCAGACCACAAACTGAAGGTGTAAGAACTAAAGGATGTGGCGTATCAGTATTCATTAAGGATAAATACACCTCTAGATTGGTTAAACTGCATGATTTCCTTGAATTACTTCAGGTGCACTAGACTGTAGGTAAGACCCCACCTCAGGTCATTGCCAGCTATAGAACCCAATCCAAGAATCAGGGCATTCACTCAGCCTACTTGGTCCTACTTAAGTCAATCAAGATACACCCAAACTCCATAGATTTTGGTGATTTTAATTACCCCTTCATGGACTGGGTAAATTATACGTGTTCTAACTCACTTGCCCAAAGGTTCCTGGACTTCATTAACTCCAATGCCCTGGACCAGCTATTGAAAAACCCACAAGGGGGTGCAAACATCCTGGAACTGGTGCCCACCAACATGGGATAATACAGCACCACCTCCAGCATGTGGCCATCCCAGGTGTGATTTGTCCCCAAATTAGTCTTGCTAGAACTAACTATAACACAATACTCCCCCCTTAGCAACAACTAGATTAAAAATCTTCTCCAAGGCCAATTACAACCTCTTACGTAATTGCATAAATAGCTTAATAGCCCCTCCCCCCACTGATAGAACAGACACCTATGCTGAATTATACACCAGTGCTTTATACCAGCACTTGTACAATTGTATTAACTCTGCCATACCTGATAGAACCAAAGCAAGATTTTCAAGGAAATATAAGCATTCATGGTGGACAACTGCCATTAAAAGTAAGTCCCAGATTTGCACTGAACTCGTAGTTAATGGTACTACATATATAGAACCTGTGGATATAGCAAATCTGTTGAGTGACAGGTTCAATGAAAACTTTACTCCTCTTTCCCCACCACATATACTCCAAAAGCATCCCAAACACCTGACCCCAAACACTTTAGCATCACCATTGAGCACACTTTTCAATCACAGCCTAAGCACTGGCTTCATCCAAGTGGAATGGAAAACAGCTACTGTCATTCCTTTGTACAAAGTTGGTACATCCACAGACCCTGGAGCTTATAGACTCATTATCCTAACCAGCCTTATATGCAAGGCCATAGAACAAATCATCATGCACCTTATTAACAAAGATATAGGTAATCTTTAAATGTGTAAGCACACCTAGATTGGCTTTGTCAAGGGGAGAATATGCCTGTTATACTTGGTGGACTTCTTCAAGACAGTCACCAAAGCCCTAGATGATGGCAAATCTATGCATACGGCTAACCTAAACTTAGCCAAGGTATTTGATGCAATCCCCCACTCAGGCATCATTGATAAACTCACCCAGCTGGGTATCAACCTATATATTGTCAGGTGGGTTGCAAACTGGATCACTGATAAAATTCATATGGTCAAAATAGGGGACTCCACCTTCTCCAGCAGACCCGTAGCCAGTGGTGTTCTACAGGGATCGGTTCTGGGACCCCTACTGTTCTGAATTTACTTCTCCGAAGTATAGACTAAAACTAAAGGATTGTGGCTGACAAAGTTTGTTGATGACTGCAAACTGGGAGCAATCACTGAAACCCCTAGCAATGTCAACATCCTGCAAGAAGGTCTTATGCAGACTGATAACTGGTGCCAAAGTCATGGTCTTAAACTTAATACAAAAAATGCATTATCATCCCCTTCAGCAAGGGTGATGTTCCTGCAAACTACCACATCAATAGCAATACCATGAGCATGCAGTCAGTGGAGAGAGATATGGGCACACAGTTAAAAGCAACCTTAACTTCGATCACCATGTCTCCACACTGGTAAGAAGGGCATTTTATGTTGCTCATCTCATAAGTAAGGGCATTGTCTTCAGGAAAAAAAAGAGGTTATAACCCCCCTGTACTCTTAACTCATCAGGACAATAATACAGTACAATGTTCCCTTTGCTATGTTCCTATCCAAACACTTGTAGCAATTGGAGAGACCACAAATGTTCTTTACAAAGAAAATTAGGGGTCTTCAAGAGCTGTTTTATGCAGACAGACTGAAATCATTGTCACTAGTCTGTGTCATAATGACTGCTCAGAGGTGACCTGTGCCTTGCATATAGAGCAATCTCTGAACCATCTTTGATGGAAATGCTGCACATTTGCAAGTCAAATGGCACATGGGTCACTCACTTAAAGAAACTTAACCTACTATGTGACATCAACAGAACTTGCTGGAGAGACAGATTTGAATCACAGAAGTTGCCCCACCTTTGGAACAAGCTTCCTGTTCATGTTAAACAAAGCCCCTCATTGGCCCTATTTAAGCACAGTTTGGATGATTGGATGGGTAAATGGAAATTCACCCAGGGGTTCCACCAGTGTCCCTGTTGGACAGGGGCAATAGGTGCTGATTTTAGTGCCTGCTTGAACCAGACACCCTTAGGAACATGGGTTGAACTCGGATAGGCTTGTATGGGCCCTAGGGCCGTTAGCCTAGTAACCTCCTATGATCCTATGATCAGTCTAGAATGCTTTACAAACACATCGAAAATCTGTCTAAAAAGATGTTACCATTTTACAGTTAATAATCATATGCAACCAGTCAGCAACCAGTGTTGATTTATATCTCCCAACATTTTATATTATCTTTTTTATAAATGATGGCAACTTTATTAGGTGATAAGCTTCTGTGTAAAAATGTCCATGTGCAAATTCTCCAGTATGGAGAATATATTAATGTTCCTGCTGACTTCAAACAGTTTTTTTTATTATTTGTTGTAAATTCCTCTTTATTTTAGTTGAGTAATTCCAGAAGGATAAGTCTCTAGAGCTAAAATCACTTCTTATGATTTTATATACCCATGATATAAATGAGGTGTTCAAAATGGAACCATTGCTAATAATACACATGAATTCTAAGATTTTAGGTATGGTTTTATTGTGTGTGTGTAAATGTAATAGACTTTTATTCTGAATGACTTCTTTACAAGTTTAGATATCAAGCCAATTACCATTCTGCAAATTGTATCTAGTTGTCAAGTAATCTGCTGAGTGAATTTTATTACCAGACATAAACTGATTCTAACACAATAAATTACTTTTCTTTAACTCTAGTATTTTATAGGCATCAAAGGAAATCAACCATTCACTAATAAAAGCTATAGGGAGTACTGTTATTAACAAGTTTTTAATTAAATGATTTGAGTACATAAGTCTTTTGAAAATTAATAATAACTGATTTATGAGAGGGATGAATGTGAATTTCTGTTTATCATTTAGCTTATAGACTTTTACAGTCCAGATAAAAACATTTCCTTTTAGTTTAATAAGAGGGTCAAATAATAATTTGTTAATTACTAATAACATGTTCTCATGGATTGAGTTCCAGCAGGATGAATATGATGGGTTAAGCCACAAGAGTATAGCATTAATAATAACTGAATTTAAGCTAAAGCTCAGTATTAGGTAAACAAATACCTCCCTCCCTCCAGCTATTTGTATGCCAACATAAGGAGATGCTGGGGTTGTTTGGATACCATAAAAATTTGAGTAAAATGTCTTTTTTTTATGGTTCTTTTAAGTGGGAGAAAAATTAATGATTGACTGATGAATAACATTTTTGGCAGTATCATTGTTTTAATTAGAGATAGTATGTCTTCAAAAGTAAAAAATAATCTGTTCTACTTTTCAGTTAGATTTATTATTGTATTAATTAGATGCTGGTAGTTGACTAATATTGATTGTTTATAAAAGGATTCAATGCTAACTCCTAAGTATTTAGCACCAGTCACAGCCCGAGCAAGACTATTCCATGCCTCTGACTTGTAATCTGATCCACAATAGTCTCTCTGCAATAGCCTGGGCCCATGTTCTTTCAATAGGACTCCAAAAAACACTTCGGCCTCCTGAACACCCCATCTTAGAGCACGAAATCTCACTCCCACACCAGAAAAACCTGCTATGCCTACCACTGATCAAGACCAGTATGGAATGCTGTTTTCCTGCTAATTGCAGTTCTTGTGCTTACTGGCAGTGGACACACTGTTTGAAGTGTTGCATGATGCTTACCATCACGCAAACATGGTGGTCATTACTGTGCACCTTCAAGCCCCATGTTTGCACAATGTTAAGCAGAGCAAATTACATAATGTGTTATTGGATCTACATGTAAAAGTGTTTGAAACTGTTACATACACCTGGATTTGAGCCCAATACCATCTGACCCAAAAAAGGAATGGATCAATGCATTAACAGATGGTGCCACAGACTCAATTGAGTAGCAGGTGTATTTTAGAGACTGAATAGCAAATTGAAGGTTTAACTGCTGTTGCATACATCTGCTACTTCACTGACTCTCTGGCTGCAAGTATTAATGTGCTTAATGGAGTGACACATTCCTTTTTGGGACCAGATGGTACTGGTATCTAATACATTTAACTGTTTTGTATTAGCATTGCTTAGTGATAGTGTGTGATGCTCACCATCACTCAATAGTTATTTATAAAAAAATAATGGGGATTATGCAATAATGTTTTATAAAAAAGTAATGGGGAAGATAGGACAGTGGTGATATGGGGAGCAAGCTTGGGGAGTACAAAAGGAAATCTTTGCTAAACTGTGACAGTTACTATTGAATGCATAAAATACATGTGCCACTTAACTGACTGTTTGGCAGCACGTGTTAATGCATTGCTGTTAGAGGCAGATGTTATTGGGTTTGAATACAGGTGTAGGTAGCATGTTTACAAGTGTGTATTATACTTTTAAATACATTTACTTATATTGCCACTGTTCACTGTTGCTTTGCATTGGTGTGTGATGCACACCATTGCACAATTATGCTTTAAAGGAAAGAAATGGGAAAGATAGGAAAGTGGTGAATAGGGGAGCAAGCGGGGGGAAACAAAGGGAAAGCAGAACAGGAATGTGCAGGATGGATAGATGAAAGAACCATAGCTATCCATTTCTTCAACAGTAAAAAAAGATCATATATGCAGAATATTAGCTGAATTTGGACTGTCACCTCCTGAGAGAAGGTTGACCACAACAAAATCATGCTGTATAGCCAACTGGAACAAATCAAGGGTGTCAAGAAGACACATGTTTGAAACGGAGAGCTATGCATGGGATGATTTTTTTTTTCTTTTTTTTTGGGGGGGTGCAGGTGTCAATTTATTTATTTAATTTTTTGAGAGAGAGAGAGAGAGAGAGAGAAAGAGAGAGATGAATGTTGGGGAAGGGATGTAGTTTCATAGTATCATAGTTTAGTACTAGGCTATCTGCCCTGGGGCATTTATAAGCCTAGCCATAGTGATATGGCTTTCGCCACCCCATGTAATGGTACAAAAGTGTACAGAATAGATTTAGAATACTGTGCCTCTGTCTAGTAGTGACACAGTGAAGACCCCCTTACATAATAGAATTAGTTTACTGTGCCTCTGTCTAGTAGTGACACAGAGATGACCCCTGGGGTAAACCTACGATCTCCCATCCACTTGTCAAGATTTCTCTTGAAGAGAGTCAGTGAGGTCCCTGCCTAACATGGACTGGGATTCTGTTCCAGAGTATGGGAAGCCTCTGAGTTATGAATCTGTCCCTCCAGTATGTCCTATTCATATTTGTGCTGAGGTTTAAATCTTTAGCTCTCGTGGTTCTGATGGATTTGGATTTTTTGAGGTGGAGCATGTCCATCAATTCCTGATTGGACATGGCCTTGTACGTCAGGCACAGATCACCTCTGATTAGGTGGTATGCTACTGAATAGAGCTGGAGTTTCTTTAGTCTGGCAGCATATGACATATGTTGGAGACTCTTGATCCTCTTGGTGAGGTACTTTTGGGGTCTCTCTAGCTGTTGCAAGTGCCGGGTGAGGTACATACCAAATGGGGCATTGTACTCAATCATGGACCTGATAAGGGAGGAGTATAGGGGTACAATGACCTCCTTTGATCTGGATGTGAATCCCTTCATGATAAGGTGGGCAAGGTAGAAAGTCTTTCTAACCACTTTGGCAACGTGGGTGTCAAATGAGAGGTCACTATCGACTTGGGTCCCCAGGTCTCTGATTACTTTTTCCATACTCAGTGGGTTACTGTCTATGTGATAATTTGTGGGTACTTTGTTTTTCCCAAAGGGGATGACTATACATTTTTTGGCATTTAGTTTAAGGCCATGATTCCGGCACCAGTTGTCCGTTTCAGTGAGGCCATTCTGTAGGATGTATGTGTCAGCTGGTGTATTGACTATGGCGCCTAGTTTGCAGTCATCTGCAAACTTTGTCAGCCACAACCCTCCCATGTTTGCTTTCAAATCTGTGAAATAAATGCCGAACAAGAGGGGTCCCAGGACAGAGCCCTGGGGGACACCACTTGTGACTGGTTTTGAGTCTGACGTGGCTCCAGCAATTTTGACTTCATGGGTTCTATCCTTTAGCCAGTTTGCAACCCATCTTGTGACATATGGATTTACATTTAAGCTGTTGAGCTTGTCTGTGATGCCATAGTGGGGTATTGTGTCGAAAGCTTTAGCCAAGACCAGGTGGGCTGTATGGACTGCCTTGCCCTCATCAATGGCTCTAGTGACTGTTTCAAAAAAGTCAACCAGGTTCAAAAGGCAGGATCTGCCCTTTACAAAGCTGAACTGGGTGGAGTCAAGTGTCTGTAGGTCCCCGATGTCTCTGTTAATGAGTTCCATAATGATTCTTTCCATAGCTTTGCAGACCAGGCTGGTTAAGCTTATGGGGCGTTAGTTACCAGGGTCTGTAGAGGTGCCTCCTTTGTGGAGTGGGACTACTGCTGCTGTACTCCAGTGTTCAGGTACATATCCTGTAGTAAGGCTAAGGTTAAATAGCATTTTTATGTGCGGGTTTAGCTCCTCTTGGAGTTCACGTAGCACGTAACCCGGGATACCGTCAGGTCCCATTGATGCTGTGTTTTTAGCTTTGCTGAGGGCGGTTCTCACCTGGACATCTGAGATGACAGGGAGGTTACATTCAGCTGGGATAAGTATTTCTTCTTTTGGGGGTGAGGAGGGAGAAATTTGCACTGAACCTGTCTGCCAGAATGTTGGCAATATCTGTGGGTTCAGTGTATTTTTTGTCATTGTGAACTAATTCTGAACATATCTGAGGGTTTCCGCCCAGGTTTCTAACATAGCAGAAGAAGGCCTTGTGGTTATCTTTAGTGTCCATAGCGATTTTTCTCCCAAAGTTGGCCTTGGATGTTTTTATGAGAAAACGTAGCTTTCTACTAGTGCTGGTCAGAGATGCCTTCTCTTTATGGGATTTTGCTCTGTCATGCAGTAGCTTCCTTCTTTTGTTATACAATTTGTTTATGGCTGGGGTACACCAGACAGGACGCCTGCCCTTGGTGGAGAGGGTCTTGGTTTTATTTGGGATTGCATGATCCATGCATTCTTGGAGATGTCCATAGAAAGCATTTGTGAAGGATTCTGCATTGTGGGATGTGGTTTCCACTGGCCCAGTGGGCTTAAAGGATACCATCTCAGTTTTAAGAAGTGTAAAGTTGGCTTTTGAGAAGTTTTTCACTGTAGTCTTTTGTGTTGGGGTGGAGGTGGGATATGTATATCCAGGGTGATTAGTTTGTGGTCATATCTCACTAGTGAGGGGTATACTTCCGGTGTGGAGCACTTTGTCCCCATGTTTGTGATGATCAGGTCTAGTATATTATCTCCCCTTGTGGGAGAGGTGACTAGCTGTTCCATTGCATTTGAATTTATGAATTCTAGGAACCTTTGGGCTAGGGTGTTTGGGCTAGAATAATGCACCCAGTCTATGTTAGGGTAGTTGAAGTCTCCCAATATGATGGTGTTTGGTGAGACATTCATATCATCCAATGTCTTCAGGAAGGCTGAATGGTGTTCCTGAGATTGGGAGGGTGGTCTGTAACATGCTACCAGTTGTATAGCAGTTTTGCCTATGGTTAGTTGCACCTGGATGGTCTCTGATGCTTCATGTGTTGCCACTGACCCGGAGGTGTGGGTGTCCTTGATGAATATGGACACTCCCCCTCCCTTTTTGGCTTGGCCCGAGTTTCGGGGCCGAAAAGCATGATACGAGGTATAGCCTGGTAGTGCTGGGGTGCTCTCAGGAGCCTTGAACCAGGTTTCAGTTACTGCACAGACATCGATGTTCTCCATACTGAGGAGTGCTTCGAGAGCCTGCATCTTGAGATTTAGACTTCTGGCGTTCAGCAGCATTACCCTTAATTTTTTTCCGTTTTTGTTTTCTAAGGAGGTGGGTTTGTCTTTTGAGCCTTGCCTAAAAAAGGCACTATGGGGGTGGCAAGAGCTTTAGCCAATATCCAGAAGCCCAGTGGTGACAGATGCAAGCCGTCCCTTGCGAAGCAGCGTGGCTTGTCCAGCATGTCATCCCAAGCAGACAGACATTGGATCCCCCCTAGAATGACACCAGTATTTGAGCCAATTATTAAAGCTGATCATCTTGTCTTTGTATTGTGGCATCATTCTTGGTAAGGGCAAGATGCTGCTCAGGGTCAGGGTCATACCAGCCTGGGCTACATAATCAGAGAGCTCCTCTATGTCTCTTTTCATGTAGTCCAGGAGAGTGCGTTTCAGGTCATTCACGCCGGCATGGACAATGACGGAGTCATATTTGTACTTGCTTTGGAGTGACCTGAGTGCATGTGTTATGTGGCAGATCCTAGCACCCGACAGGCAGCTCACCGTTACTCTCTCCTTGTTCAGCCTGGTAAGCGGACCGTCAGTGTGTCTGACTATAGAGTCACCTATTACTAGTGTATCAGGCATGGTGTTTGGCCTTAAGGGCTGAGATTGTTTGACACATTGATTTATTGAAGTATGTGTTGCATGTGTTATGTTTTGAGGTGGTGGATTTTTGGGTGTCTGCTTTGGGAACCTCTGTTGTTTTGGTAAGTTTTTTGTTAGAGCCTCCGAGTATGTCTTTGTGTTATTATGTGTTTGGTTTGCAGTTGTGGTAGGTCTATGTGGGACTGGGTTTGGTGTGTGTGTGGTTACCCTCTCCTCCTGTTTGGTCTTGCCAGTCCTGAGTTGAGAGAGTTCAGCCTCCAGTTTGGCTATATAGTTGCATCTCTCACATGTATTTGTGTTTGTTGGGAGGAGGAGAGGGTTGTCTGTGTACATGAGACAATTGTAGCATTGTCTCAAGATTCCCAGATTAACCAGCTGAACCGGAGAGGATGCTAGTGATCTACCACTCGACATGCTAGAATATTATAAGGGAGTGCTGTGCCTTTAAGGGAAGTGGGTACTCACAGGGGTGGTAGGTGGATGTAGTGCTTACTTTAGTTAGCAAGTGCTAACTTAGAAGAGAGGTTTTGAGAACAAGTGCTAGGCTTATAATAAAGATAGTAGACTGATTATTATAAGAGTAGAACTTTCTTAAGGGAAAATTTGAAGAGCAGACTTGGCGGAGCCAGAAAAAGTTTAACCTTGTTTAACCGGCGCTGCGCTATGCGCACAAATGTGCAAAGCCGTGCAAACACGTATTTTAAACAGGGAACTTCAAAAGAGCTAGAAATGATGCAAAACAACCAATTACTACAGGCTGCATGTATGTCTAGGTCAGGTAAGTTGGGTAGGTGAGGAACAGTCACTGTCAGACAGGACATACAATACAAGACACAGGGACGGTGAAGAATACAAGAGGTTGGTGAACACCATGGTTGAGGTGAGGGTGGAGAAATTGAGTTCCCATGCATGTCAACCTGGGTGACAGTGAGAATCAAGTCCTCACCCAGTGGACTATAATCACTGTCACCTCACTGTGCCGATGGCTGCTGTGCCCAGTCTCTGTATCTCCTTTTGATGTTTTGTACAATAATGGAGAGCAGGTGCTTCATGCAGAATAAGGTGCGCACCAACAGTGAGGTGCACAATTCTATGCACCAACAGTGAGGTGCACAATTCTATGCACCAACAGTGAGGTGCACAATTCTATGCACCAACCCTGGTAGTTCTTCATGGGTGATAAAATCACCACCTCCACCACTGCTCCCGGAGGGAACCATTGGTCTATCCTACAGAGCAGAACTACTTGAGGGGGCAGGTAATGCAGGACAGCAGAGGGGTTGCTGCCAGGTTGCGCACTAGATGTGCTTGGCAGGCAGCAGTGCTGTAGCTGGTGGAGTGGGTGCAGGTGGATCCCGTGGGATACGGCTACCCTGTTGTGTGGTGGGGAAAAACATAAAGAAAAAAGAAAACAAATTCAAACCAAACAGCAAAATATAAAAGTAAAATAAAAAACAAAGAGAAGATTGGTCACACTCCAAAAGAACAGTCTGATCCTTACTGAAATAAGTTTACTACAAACAATTCAAATTACTAATTACATTTGACTGAAGTTGCAGATCTATAACTTTAGAAAAGATTGGGGTGAGAGGAAAAAAGGGAGAACATTAGTAACTTCATATGTGACAAGCACTGATACCATTATTTGACTCTGCTGTGTTATTTTTACTTTTAAGACTACAAACTCCTAACAAAAATGTATTACTTTTAAGACTACACAGTTCATAACAGATGCACACTACAGTACAGATTGCAGCCAGCAATCACTGATGTGTGCAGATATTGCACATGTGAGTGTCCACATTATACTGATTACAGTTTACAGCAGGTTATTTGTGCCTCTGGTATAGAGGTCTGAAGTTACATTACAATAATGATGAAAACTTAACAGTATTCTATATTTGGGAAGTGTGGTTTTTAAACCTTCAACCTCTGACTATTCTGTATTATACCATGACCCCCCCAAAACGTGCACGCTGATTGGCCAGCGTGCACATTGTAAATCGAGTTATACTAATGGAAAAAGGTCCGGTCGCCCGGACTTTTTTCCATTAGTATAACTATACTTTTAAAACACTGTCTCGCTATGTTAAATGGGTTTAACATAGCGAGACAGCTTTAAAATAAGCAACGGAGATCTCTGTTGCTTATTTTAAAGCTGTCTCGCTATGCTAAACCCATTTAACATAGTGAGACAGGTTTTAAAAAGCAACGGAGAAAGCAAGATCTCCGTTGCTTTTTTATTTGCTATGTTAAATGGGTTTAACATAGCGAGACAGTTAAAATAATCAACGGACATCTCCGTTGCTTATTTTAAACTGTCTCGCTATTAAACCCATTTAACATAGCTTACAGTAAAAAAAGCAGTGGAGATCTTGCTTTCTCCGTTGCTTTTGCCCACAGCTCTGATGTACTGCGGTGCAGTTCATCAGAACTGCCCCGGATGTCAGACATCTGCGGAAGGGCAGTAAACAGGCATTATACTATGCCATTATTTAAGAAAAGTAATAGTTTCTTTTCTTAAATAATGTCATGGTATAATAGCAATAACCCACTTCTGGGTGTGGGTTATGGTGTATTACCACGGTTGGCTTTGTTTGGTCCCGGGCCGCCCTCGGGACCAAACCACGCCAACCGTGGGTAAATCCAGCATTACCCACACCCAGGCGTGGGTTATTGCTATAATACTGCACTGTTATTTTGTCCTAGAGACTAATAATGCATACATACTTTCTTTCTATAGTTGGGAGATACATGCTAACTGTTATATGAGAAAATGGAACTGTTGCTTTGTGCTACAGACTAAGGCATGCATACTTTCTTTTACAGTTGAGATAGGTTTAGCAAGGAGTGCAAAGGGTTGGCAACTGGTTACAATGTTGCATTGGTGGCATTGTTGTCATGCATGGCCAAGGGGCACTCTCAATACGCCACTGGGTTTGAGGTCTCGACAAGCCAACCAAGAGATGATTGGTTACGCTACCCAGCAAGGGGCAGCCTGTAGCACTGTGGCTTAAGAATTTAGTTTATCAATGATGGATTGAGATTATTTGTGGTTTATTGTCTGGAGAGTTTGGTGGCTGTAATGCTATGGTTATGCAATAAACCTGTATTACTGGCATTACATTTTATATTTTATTCATGGAAGTCTTGCTGACATAACTTTTTTTTTGCATTAAGTTATGTAAGAAGTAACCCGGAACAAAATAGCATTAAGACTGAAGTCAGCATATTTCTGTTACAGAAATGAACTATCAACAGTCTAAATGTTTATGAAAAAATTCAAAAAGTTTCTCCTGCACCCTTCTTAGATTTATTCTGTTTATGCTGCTGATAAAATAACCATCATATTTAATGACTGCCTTATGGACACTATAACATTCAGAAAACAAAGTCTGTTTTCTGTGAATAAGTCTTGATTTTCCCATGATTAAACTCATGATTAACAGATAAACAGTGATATCATTTATTTTCTTATCCTATTTGAGAACAATTAAAATAAATTCTATTTTCTAAAGCTATAGATCGGCAACTTCAATCAAATGTAATTAATAATTTGAATTGTTTGTAGCAAACTTATTTCAGTAAGGATCAGACTGTTCCTTTGGAGTGTGACCATTAATGGGACAGTACCGTATGACTTAAAGACAAAAGAATGTCTTCTCAGTTCAGTTATGCTCATGAGAGTAGTTTTGGAAGGAGTAAAAGGTGGAATAGAAAATATTCTTAGTCATACATTTTAAAATACCTCTTGTCTTACTTTTTAACATGTAATTTAAATGACATGTCCTGTCAACTAGTTTCATCTTTTAATCCTGGGTTTGATTTCCTTGGTTTCAAGAGTCAAACTGTAGGAGTTTGAATACCTCACTTAAACTGCTCCGAGGCCACATGTGAGAATACGTATTTAGCCTGGCAGGCTTAAACTGTTGAATTAGAAAGGTAAATAATATATAGCATAGTGGGTCTACTTCAGTTCACTTAAATCCCATTTCACTGACATTCATTTCGCTGAGAACAAATCACCTAAAGTTCAAATCACTGAAAAGTAATTTCACTGAATTTCATTTCACTGAAGTCTAAGCTATAGACTTGATGTGGCAGTGTATAGAGTACTGTGAGGCAAGTAAAGGGTATATGTCCACATCCCCACTGTAGTGCAACCTGAAATTAGTATATATAGTTGGGGGGCACAGCCCCCATGTTGGGAGTGTGGGGGCTTTTGGTTTCTGTTATGAGGCTAAATAAGTAGTTTTTAAGTTGTGGAAGGAGACAGGCTTTAATTTTGTGAGTTTGTTTGTCTTTGGTTTGCCATTTAGTCTTGTGAAATGTAGTTTTGTGAGCTGTCAGTGAAATGAGTTTCAGTGAAATGACTTTTTCAGTGTAATGAACTTTAGGTGATTTGGTCTCAGTGAAATGAATTTCAGATTTCAGTGAAGTGAAGTAGACCCATATATATATATATATATATATATATATATGGGTCTACTTCTATTCGCTGACAGACCATTTCACTGAAACCCATTAGTCGACAGCTCATTTCGACAAACATTCTAGGTGGGGGGCTGCGCCTAATACCCCCATGGGGCTGTGCCCCCACACACCTAACTATATATAACAACTCCACAGTCGCACAACAGTGGGGAGGGGGGCAAATCCCAGGTTTTTGCCTTGTATACTTTTGTCGATGAAATGAGCTGTCGACCAAATGGGTTTCAGTGAAATGGTCTGTCCAGCTTAATAGAAGTAGACCCATATATATATATATATATATATATATATATATATATATATATATATGTGTGTGTGTGTGTGTGTGTGTGTGTGTGTGTGTGTGTGTGTGTGTAAACACTAAACTATTAGTCTACAGACTACTATAAGCTATCCAATAACAGAGTTCAGAATCAGACCTTGTACCTCATTTGTTTATGTAAAGACCTTAACCATCTTGCCATCCCCTCCTTCATATTTGTTGGATTAGCAACTAAAACAGCTTTAATACAGCATTATAGCAAAACTATTGAGCATTTTTAGACTGCACCAAATGTAATAGATAATTCTGTATTATTTATGCATGTCAGGTGTTACTGTCCCATACTCAGTATGGTGATACTTATCAATGCAGTACATGAAACATAGAGATTACACTCTGATAACAGGAAAAGGATAAGCTTGTTAACTGCTTCCCTAATATGACATTCAGTAATAACAACACTTAAAGGAGGTGCATAGCAGTTGTTAAGCACACCCAAAAGCACTGTAATATTTAGGTCTCGCAGTAAGAACTAACAGCCGAGAGTGCTAGCCAGGACACGCCTTAGATGAACTGGTGCACTAGACAAATAATCCATGGCACCCCCCCACTGTCCACTACCCCCACATCATCTATTGACCCCCCCCCCATTCTTCACACCAAGATTACATTTATCTTCCTTTCTCAAAGTTTGTCTTACTGGTCAGTTTTTTTCCCTACATTCATTAACTCAATACATCCTAACTAGGCAAGACTGCACGTTGATACCTGGCGAGGAAGCAAGGGGCCTGGGACCTGGTAAGTCAACAGGAGCCATGGGTAAG
>NC_056726.1:1076258624-1076278253 GCF_019279795.1 Protopterus annectens | reverse complement strand
CTGGGTTTAGGCTTGTCCTCCTGGGAACGGAACTGTCCTGACCATGTTCAAATGTCAGACAAAGCACATGGACAGAGTTTGTCCATTTTAAACATTTTATCTGTGTTTACAGACACAGGTGTTTGGGCACCTGTCAGCAGCTTATAATGTTGGCAATACATAATATGGGTGGGGGTGGTTGCAATACATAATCCACGGTGAGTGGTGTTCCCATACACATTTGACTATTTCCTGTATTCATTCATACGAGGATTATTATTTTGCACATGAATTAACTATAGGTATGCAGTAGTACAGTCAACATATGTGAAGGTTTGTTACGGTAAAAATGTACAGACCTCTGTAATACTTGGGGACTACCTCACATCCTTCACAACATTTCATGCTAATGTACATACTATTATTCTGCGAACTTTCTAAGTTTGTGAGAGCAGTAATTACATCTGTCCCTATTTGTCCACCCATCCTTTTAGGCTTTGTCCAGATTTTGTTGCTGTAATAGGTTGAGAGGTGGTGTCGGTATGTGATTGAGTTGAATATATACTGTCGATAATTCAGTGGGCAGTAGGGTTACCACCTGTTCCTCTTTGCGAGGGGAAGTCCCACTTTTGACAGTTGTGTCCCACGACAAAACCTAAGACATGGCAAATGTCCTGTGATTTTAAGACAAAAGTATATTTCTTATTTTATTTATATTTTTTATTTATTTTTTTTTTTTTATTTTTTTATTTTACATTTGTTAACCGGGCTAGTCTGGCTGGATACATGTCCATTTTCAGCAGAGGCCCGAGGAGAAAAGCTCCATTAACATACTAGTAGCTTACAGTAAAAAACAATCAAAAAATTCAAACAATCAATCAAAACACAAAAAGCAAACAACAATTAAACAAAATATATAAACATGAAAGCAGATAAAGGAACAGTTATTATGTAGTTTAGAAAAATGCAGAGGCAGTTAAACAAGAGCTAGCAATGGAGAGGCAATATTACAATGTAATAATTGCTAGAGTGAGACTGTTAAGGAATGAAGAGGATTGAGAAAAAAAAATAGTGACATATGGAGAGTCAATAAAAAATTGCACTATTTACAATTTAGAATAGAACAAGTTGTGCCAGGGCACTAGTATTGGGAAAGAGATTAGCATAGAAGTGATCTGTATGTAAGTAAGAAAAGAAAAGATGACAAGATGTAGTGATACAGCATGAAGAAAGAGGAAATAGGAAGTGTAAAAGAAAAGAAGGAAGAAAAATATGCAGGTTGGTCAGTAGAGGGATAAATTTGAAGTAATGAATAATCAGTAGAAGTGAAAAGGAGGGGACTGGAAAGAAGCGAATTCTATGCTGAGCTCATTCAGGATTAGAGCATGGGCATAGCCAGTGGGTTTGGAAATGGTTTCTTATTTGTTTTTTGAAAAGGTGAGATGCGTTTAGGGTGGTCAGTTCTATGGGAAGTTTATTCCAATATGATCCAACAGTATTTGCAAATAAGGAGTCACCTGCTTTATTGTGAGATTTAAGAGTAGTTACTAGAAGCTTGCTGGCTGAGCGAAGTGAAGTAAGATTTTTATATGGGGTGATGAGGTTATTAAGTATGGGTGTATTGGAGGGGTAATGTAGAATTTTATAAGTGATGACTAATTGATGTAAGAGTATTAGGTTCTGAAGTTCTAGCCAGTTAAGTTTTTTTAGATTGAGACAATGGTAAGTATGGAATGGGGAGCCTGTGGCAAACCTGGCAATACTATGGTAGGCTGTGTTAAGTTTATGAAGCTTAGCTTTAGAAATGTTGATAAAAGATGGAGAGGCATACAGTAGTGTGGAGATGAGGTGAGTTTGGGCAAGAGACACTCGGGTAGTAGCAGTAAGAAAGGGCTTAAGTCTGTAGATGGCACTTATTTTTTTATTAGCAGTCTTGATGGTTAGATCAATGTGGCAGTCAAAGCTTAGCTGATTGTCTATAGTAACGCCTAGTAGTTTGGTGGAATAGTCAGGTTTAATGATAGTGCCATTACAGGACTCAATGGAAAATGAGATTGGGGTGGATTTAAGGGTTTGGGTGAAAAGTAGTAATTTGTTTTTTTTGGGATTTAGGAGGAGACAGATATGTTGGAACCATTTTTCTGCTGCTGTAAAGACTTTTTGGGTGGAGGAGTGGAGTTCCTCTGGAGATAGAGCAGAGCAGATGAGAGTTGAATCATCAGCATACTGTATACAAGTGGATGTAGGGAGTGGGCAGGTTATTTATGAATATTGAGAAAAGGAGGGGACCTAAGATGGATCCTTGTGGGACGCCGATAGTAACTGGGAGCTGAGAGGATAGATGGCTGTCCCAGAGGACTGCTTGTTTTCTATTTGTCAAGTAAGAGTCAAACAACTGTAGTGCTAGCGAATCAAGTGAGAGGGATTTTAAAGTATCTCGGAGAAGTTGATAGTTGACCATATCGAAGGCTTTAGAGAGGTCCAGGAATAGTGCAGAGGAGAAAAGGTTGTTATTGCGATTTTTGTTGATCACGTCTATGAAGGAGAGGAGGGCAGTGGAAGTACTGTGGTGGGGCCTAAAACCATGTTGTGAGTCTACGAGTAAGTTATTTTGCAAGAGATGATATAAGAGTTGATGGTGTATGCAACGTTCCATAATTTTAGATAGTGGAGATAGAAGGGCTATAGGCCAGAAATTAGAAAGTTCGTTGGAGTTACCTCCTTTGTGGAGGGGAATGATATGGGAGATTTTCCAGCAGGATGGGATGTTGGATTCGGTTATAGTTCTGTTAATTAAGATGGAGACTGGGTAAGCTAGTTCAGTTGCTGCTAGTTGAAGATATTCAGCTGGTAGATTGTCGGCAGAAGGGGTGCAAGGTTTAAGTTTAGAGAGTAACTTACGTATATAGGTTGTGGAGACTGTATTAAATTTTAGTGTGGGGATGCTGTTTTGAGGAGAGGTTATTTGAAGGAAAGGGGGGGAGTCATGGTGTTTGCTAGAGAGGCGACTGTTTGAGAGAAAAAGTTGTTGAAAGTATTGGCTATTATATTAGGTTGGTTCTGAGCTAGGCTAGATGGTGTAGGTGTTTTGGTGTTCCCTGGATGGAGCAGTTTATTGATTCCTGACCAGAATTGTTTGGGGTTTTGGTTTTGTTTTTGTTGATACTGAAGGTAATAATTCTTTTTATCCAGATAGGTGAGTTTCTTTGTTGTGTTTCTCAGGTGTTTGAAATTTTGATGGTCAGTTGGGTTTTTAGTGGATCTCCATTTTGTCCATACTTTATTTCTAGCTAGCATTGTTTGTTTGTTTTTTTTGGAAAGCCATGGGGCTGCTTTGGAGCCTAGTCTAATTAATCGAGACGGGGCATGATGCTGGAGAATTTGTAGGAAGGTATTGTTGAAATGGGTAACTGCTTCATCAAGTGGGAGGTGTTTTAGAGTTGACCAGTTATATTCTTTGATTTCATTACGAAAGGATGATGGGTTAAAATTTGTTTTGTTGTGTACAGTACGATAGGTAGCCTGCTTGGGATTGTTGTATTTTTGTTTAGTGATATAGGTAAGGAGATGGTCGCTGATATTGTCAGGGAGTATTCCAGTTTTATAAGAGAGGGGATTGTTGTTGATCAGTAACCAATCCAGGATGGCTTGTTTATGGGTTGATTTGTGTATTCTAGTAGGGGAGTTTATGGTTTGTTGAAAGTTAAAAAGATTAAGGTGAATGGTAGGTTTGGGAGAGATGCAGGAGTTCCAATCAATATTAAAGTCTCCTATGATTATGGTTTCCTGAGGAAAGCTACAGGAGACCCAGCTAAGGATATTTTCCAGTGTATTGGCGTTATTGCCTGGAGGGATGTAGGAGCATATTATATAGATGGCTTTGTTGTTATTAACTTGGAGTTTGGTACAGAGTATTTCAGCATTGGCTGGGGAGGGAGGCAGGGAGTCAATTAAGGCTACCTGCAGTTGGGATTTGTATAATAAGGCCACTCCCCTGCCCTTTTTGTTAAGACGATCTTGCCTTAAGGTGCTATAGCCTGGGGGAGTGATTTCGTTGTCTTTGGTACCTGGTTTAAGCCATGTTTCAGTGAGACAGAGAATATCAAAGGCATAGAAGTCAATTAAAGCATGGAGTTGTGTGATTTTATTGTTGATGCTGCGAATATTTAGGTGAGCTATTGAGAGGGAAGGTGAACTAAAACTATTAGCAGTTTGGTTAGTAGGGGTATGGCTGAGATGATTATTGGGGCCAGGGTTGGGGTGGATGTCCCCGTGTATCAGTAAAAGTGTTTGTGGGACTTGAAATACCTTTGAGTTTTTGCAGGGTATTAGATAAAACTGTCTAGTGGTTAGGAATCTGTTATGGTGTAATTTGTGGTAGAGATGGGGAAGGTAGGGACAGGATGATAGGATATTAATATGTGTTTGTTCAGCTAGAGGAAGTATAGAGGTTGTGTTTGGCTAAATTAGGAGACTGGCTAAGGATTAGATATTCGTAGGAAGTAAGAGTATAGTAAAGAAGAAGGATGTTAAGGAGTAGTAGAGAATAAAGTATTTTAAGGCTTAAAGGCATGTTATTAGTGAGATGAGTTTAGCAAGTTTAGGACTAGGTGGTTTGGGAGAGAGTGGGGTGTGGCAGTTAGCTAGGACTCTGGAGAGTGGGTGTGGTGGTAAGAATTGGAGTATAGAGTTAACAAGTGATAGTGGGGCAGGAAATGAGATAGGATGTTAGTAAATTGGGGGTGTGTCTGAGCAAGTATAAGGGTAGGGCCCCTGGGGGTGGGTGGGAATTGGGGGTAGGGAGAGGAGCGGAGTGAGCGTAGCGAACGGAGCGGGAAGAGCCAGTGAGGGGATCAATGGCAGAAAACAATCAGGGAAGAAGAGAGAAACACTATATAAGGTGTAGGGTAGGGGTGAGCTATAGAGTAAAAGTGCAGGGGGGATTAGTTGCATGATACAGGTATTTTGTATCTGAAACACATAACTATTATTTGGGATAGAATAAGCTATTCAAATGCTATGAAATAAGCTTTTATCTTGGCATACAAGTGTAATTCTGTCCTTTGCACTGGCCGGGGGTATGTTTTATCCTGCAAATTCTCACATTTCTACGAAGGATGTCCCACCTTGGGCATCTGAACAGGTGGCAACCCTAGTGGGGAGACCTGCATGGTGGACAGGTGTTCCATCCTGCGTAGTATGTTTTGCATGTCTGTCTAGAAACTGAACAGTACCGTGACTACACATACATGTTTTGTCCAGTTGTGTACAGTACTAGACACCGTGGCATGTAAACAATGCTGAGGTTTCAACAGGTTACTTATCCCATGTGGGATGTACACACATTTTACCAAAACATGAACGCGCGGGCATTTGGATTTATGTAACTGTGATGGGATGTTTACAAACGTGGGATACATATTTGCAATCCTGACACTGCCTAGGACGATACTTCCTACTACATATGGGGAATACTCGCAATGTGTAGGTGTACGGCTGCACAAGGCTGGTAGCTGGATTTGGTGGACATTTGGACATGGGTGCGGGTTATGTACTATACATTTGCATGCATGGGTTCTGCATTTGGATGTCCTGGTTCCGCATATAGCATCCTATGTGTATGTGCCGGTTACGTTCCTGTTCATGTGTATAGCACATTTTAATATTCATATGTTTGTGTGTGTTTGGTATACAATTTGGACTGTCAGGTTTCGTTATGGTTGTTATATAGCCACAACTGCCCAGCTGTGTACTATCACTACCACTGTGGGACTGCTGGTGACCCTGCCCATGAGACTAGACATGTGTATTGGCAGTGCGCTGACATGATGCGCTTCACTTCCACTGGGTATAACTACTTACACTGCAGTACATTACGGACACATGATTTTAAATATCATTTGCTCCATGGACGGAAACTCATATTGTGTTGCATGCATTTCTGTTTGGTTCTCCATTTTGTGTGGCCGGGAACTGTCTTGCATGCTTTGCATACATTTCATTATCCACGGACACTGATAGGTGCGATTACTATTGCAGGCAGACTATAATATATAAATGTATCTCCAAACACCATCATATTGGGTGACTTCAACTACCCGAATATAGACTGGGAACATTACTCAAGCCCTAACTTTCTAGCCCAACGGTTCCTGGAGTTCATAAATTCAAATGCCATGGAACAGCTAGTCACTGTTCCCAAGAGAGGAGAAAATATACTAGATCTCATTGTCACAAACATGGGGACAAAATGCTCCACACCGGAAGTATATCCCTCATTGGTGAGATCTGATCATAAACTAATCTCACTGGAAATCCACATCCCGCCCACCCCAAGCAAAAGACCATAGTGAAGAACTTCTCTAAAGCAAACTTCACACTACTCAAGACTGGTGTGGTATCCTTCAAGGCCCCTGAGCCAGAGGAAACCACAACCCAAGCTGGAAGCCCTTACAAATGCCTTCTCTGAACAGCTCCAGGAGTGCACGGATCAGGCGATCCCAGATAAAACCAAGACTCTTTCCACAAAGGGCAAGTCCAGTCTGGTGGACCCCAGCCATTAACAAACTTTACAATAAGAGGAGAAAGCTATTACATGATAGAACAAAATCCATAAAGGGAAGTCATCCCTGATCATTATTAGTAAAAAAAATCGAGCACTCATAAAATCAACTAAGGCCAATTTTGAGAGAAAAATTGCCATGGAGTCAAAGGACAATCATAAGGCCTTTTCAGCTATGTTAGGAACCTGGGTGGAAACTCCCAGATATGCTCAGAATTAGTCCAAAATGATACAAAAATCACTGAACCCACAGACATTGCCAACATACTGGCAGACAGGTTCAGTGCAAACTTCACCCTCCCCTAAAGGAGAGATAACTATCCCAGCGAGTGTAGCCTCCCGGACATCTCAAATGCGCAGGTAAAAGCTGCTCTCTCTAAAGCTAAAACACAGCATCAATGGGACCAGATGGTGTCCCCGGCTGTGTGCTACACGAGCTAAATGAGGAATTAAAACCCGCACATAAGGCAGCTGTTTAATCTCAGCCTTACCACAGGATACGTGCCCAGGGTGGCGACGGCAACTGTGGTCCCACTCCACAAAGGCGGCGCCTCACGGACCCTGGTAATTACCGCCCATAAGCTTAACAAGTCTAGTCTGCAAAGCTATGGAGAGGATCATAATGGAGCTCATAAACAAAGATATAAGGGACTTGCAAACATTGGACCCGACCCAGTTTGGCTTTGTCAAGGGAAGATCATGCCTTTTGAACTTGGTGACTTCTTCAAAACAGTCACCAAGGCCATTGATGAGGGAAAGGCAGTCCATACAGCCTACCTTGACCTTGCAAGGCTTTCACACAATACCCACTCGGGTATTGTAGAAAAACTACCAGCTTAAATGTAAACCCATATGTCACAAGATGGGTTGCAAACTGGCTTAAGGACAGAACCCACAGGGTTAGAGTTGCTGGCGCTGTGTCAGACTCCAAGCCGTCACAAGTGGTGTCCCACAGGGCTCGGTCCTTGGCCCCTATTGTTTGGCATCTACTTCTCAGAAGTACAGGCCAACATGGGAGGACTTTGCTGACAAAGTTTGCAGACGACTGCAAACTGGGCGCATAGTGGAAAGTGCATCGGACACGGATATCCTTCAGAAGGGACTCACGGAAACAGATAGCTGGTGCCAGAGCCATGGCCTGAAGTTAAACGCCAAAAATGTATAGTCATACCCTTCGGAAAAACAAGGTAACCCCAAGCTACCATATAGGTGGCAATCCACTAAGCACAGAAGAGGTTATCAGGGACCTGGGGACCCAGGTTGACAGTGGCCTTTCTTTTGACACTCACATTGCTAAAGTGGTTAGAAAGACCTTCTACATTGCCCACCTGATCATGAAGGGATTCACATCCAGATCTAGTGAGGTCATTGTTCCCCTGTACTCTTCACTTATCAGACCAATGATCGAGTACAATGCCCCATTCGGGATGTATCTCACCCGACATCTGCAGCAATTGGAGAGACCCCAAAAGTTCCTCATGAAAAGGATGAAGGGACTCCAAAATCTGTCATATGCTGCCAGATTGAAGAAACTCCAGCTCTATTCAGTCGCATACCGTCTGCTCAGAGGTGAGATGTGCCTGACATACAAGGCCATGTCCAACCCGGAATTAATGGACATGCTCCACCTCAAAAAATCCAAATCCACCAAAACCACTAGAGCAAGTGACTTAAACCTTAGCACGGATATAAATAGGACATGCTGGAGGGATAGATTTATCACTCAGAGACTCCCTATGCTGTGGAATAAAATCCCGGTCCATGTGAGGCAGAGCACCTCGCTGACTCTGTTCAAGAGAAATCTAGACCTGTGGATGGGAGATCGAGGTTTACCTGAATCATCTCTGTGTCACTGCTGGACAGAGGCACAACAAACTAATGGGCACAGTATTTTTTCATATAAGGGGTGGCGTAAGCCACAATAATTTGGGCTAGGCTTATAAATGCCTTAGGGCAGATAGCCTATATAAACCTATGAACCTATGAACCTATAATATTCAGCAGTTTAGGTTGCTCATCGACAGCCGACATTGACACGCCTCCAGGCACAGCTTAGTAATGCCTCATGCACTCACGCAAGTGTCCTATGCACGTGGATGTGGTGGCAGCGCACCTTCATTATTATGCATACGGCGCTACTACACCATATATACGCTGCACGGCCGGCGCAGGCCTTACACTGGCCTTGCACCGAGCTTCATGAATCTGGGGGATTGTGTATTGAAATACTCATACAAGTCATTTACTTTGTAACTACACTTTACTATTTAGTGTTTGATCATTATGAGCAAGCTGATACTGTCTGATGGATGAAAGTGGTAAATTCAAATACATATTTCTGGTTTGCTTGTTACTGCATTCTTCCTGGAATTTTTTATTTATTGAAATTTAAATAAAAGCAAATTTTCATTAGAATTTCAGTAAGAAATATGTGACAAAATATTGTTACCTTAATTCTAATATTCCTTACAATCATTCCATTAATACTCCATATATTAAAACTGCAATATGAAAAAAATAGAAAAAGACTATTGAGCTGATATTATATAAATAAAAGTGTGATTTCAAAGGAGGCACAGAAGTGTCTCATTATCTACCGAAGTTGTTGAGGAAAAAAGATGGAGTAATACGGGAAATTCTGATGAGAAAATCAGAAAAAAGTGCACCTTAGGAAGGAAAGATGAGGACAATAAGGGAATATTTTACTAAAATATATATCTGTTTTTTTAAATACATTCCCCGGGATTCATGAAGCTCGGCGCAAGGATGGCGTTAGCCTTGCGCCAACCGTGTAGCGTAGAGATGGTACAGCAGCACCATATGCATATTAATGAAGGCACGCTGCCGCAATGTCCATGTACATAGGAAATGTGCACGAGTGCAGGGGGCGTGTCTAAGGGTCTATATTATATCCTCAAATGCTTAAAAAAGCGAACGCTGATTGATCTAACTCATTTTCATGAAACTGTAAAATATCGAAGGCAGAAACTCAAATTTTTTCCTAGGGAAAGAATTCAGTTGTCCATTTCTGTTGCTTCGGTATTTTCAGTGTTATGGTGGAAAGTTACCGGTCGGATTTGGGTAAGTGTGCGATTGTGTGGATGTGAGTGTTAGGGTGATTTAGGTTAGTTAGTGTTAGGGCTCGGGTTAGGTGTGTGCGCGATTGAGTGGACATGAGGGTTAGGGTGGATTTACGTGAGTTAGGGTTAAGGAGCAGGTGAGGTGAGTGTGCGATAGGGACAGACCTTAGGGTTAAGGTTTGGGTTAAGGTAAGTGGGTAGTTAGTGGTGTGTGCATAGCTTAATGTAGGGTTAGCTATCAGATTTTAGGTGTATGCGTGTGGATTTCTGTTTGTTTGGTATGCTTGTGTTGTGTGTATGTGTTTTGGATCAGTGATTTTTTTCCCTGGGAAAAAAATCGTTGATCTGACAGTTCGAGATTATAAGCTTTCCCTTAAATTAGGTTGATCAATCAGTGTTCGGTTTTTTAAGCGTTTGATGATATAATATAGACCCGTGTCTAAGCGCTGCAAGGCATGAACATATCGGCTGCAGACGTGCAACCTAAAATGCTGACTAGTACAGCCTGCCTCTAATACTAATCACTCCTGTCAGTGTCTGTGGATACTGAAATGTATGTAAAGCATACAAGACATAGGTTCATAGGATCATAGGTTCATACTAGGCTATCTGCCCTGGGGCAATTATAAGCCTAGCCCGATTCTGTATGGCTTACGCCACCCCTTGATTTAAGTATACTGTGCCCTTTTTAAGGTTTAGTTTACTGTGCCTCTGTCTAATAGTGACAAGGGAGTAATCCCTGGGAAAAACCTACGATCCCCCATCCACTTATCGAGATTCTTCTTGAAGAGATTCAGTGAAGTACTCTTCCTCACATGAACTGGAATTCTATTCCAGAGCGAAGGGAGCCTCTGGGTTATGAACCTGTCCCTCCAGCAAGTTCTATTTATTTCTGTGCTGAGGTTCAAGTCTCTCGAGCATTTGGCTCTAAGGGATTTAGATTTACTGAGGTGGAGCATGTCCATTAATTCTGGATTTGACATAGCTTTGTATGTCAGGCATAGATCGCCTTGAAGTAGGCGGTATGCAACTGAGTAGAGCTGGAGTTTTTTTAACCGAGCAGCATATGGCATCTGTTTGAGACCCTTGATCCTCTTGGTGAGATACTTTTGGGGTCTTTCTAATTGCTGTAGGTGTCGGGTAAGGTACATCCCAAAAGGGGCATTGTATTCTATGATGGGCCTGATGAGGGATGAATAAAGGGGCACGATTACCTCTCTTGATCTAGATGTGAAACCCTTCGTGATGAGGTGGGCTATGTAGAAAGTCTTTCTAACCACTTTGGCAATGTGGTTTTCAAAGGAGAGATTGCTATCAACTTGGGTCCCCAGGTTCCTAATAACTTTCCCTGTACTTAATGGGTTTCCGCCTATGTGGTAATTTGTGGGCACATTGTTTTTGCCAAAGGGTATGACTATACATTTTTTGGCATTTAGTTTTAAACCATGGCGCTGACACCAGTTATCTGTCTCTGTAAGACCTTTTTGAAGGATGTTTGTGTCAGCTGGAGAGTTGATTATGGCGCCCAGTTTGCAATCGTCTGCGAACTTGGTGAGCCATAGTCCTCCCATGTTTTCCTGTACCTCGGAAAAGTATATACCGAACAAGAGTGGTCCCAGGACAGAACCCTGTGAGATGCCACTTGTGACCGGTTTCGAGTCTGACATGGCTCCAGCAACTCTCACTCTGTGGGTTCTGTCTTTGAGCCAGTTTTTGACCCATCTTGTGACATAGGGGTTTATATTTAAGCTGGATAGCTTATCTATGATGCCCGAGTGGGCTATTGTCTCAAATGCCTTTGCAAGGTCCAGATAGGCTGTGTGGACTACCTTCCCTTTATCTATGGCTTTGTTGACTGTTTCAAAGAAGTCAACCAGGTTCAAAAGGCAGGATCTGCCCTTGACAAAGCCGAACTGGGTAGGATCTAGTGTCTGTAGGTCCCCAATGTCTTTGTTTATGAGCTCTATGATGATCCTCTCCATAGCCTTGCAGACTAAGCTAGTCAGGCTTATGGGGCGATAGTTTCCAGGGTCCGTAGAGGCTCCACCTTGTGGAGTGGGACCACTGTTGCTGTACGCCATTCTGTGGGCACATATCCTGTAGTGAGGCTGAGATTGTATAGCTGTTTTATTTGAGGGATTAGTTCCTCTTGTAGTTCATGTAGGACACAACCTGGGACGCCATCTGGTCCCATGGAAGCAGTGTTTTTTGCTTTGGAGAGGGCAGCCTTCACCTGAGTATCTGAGATGTTTGGGAGGCAGCCCTCTGCTGGGATAGATACTTGCTCTTTTGGGGGGAAGGGGGTGGAGAAGTTTGCACTGAACCTGTCTGCCAGGATATTGGCGATGTCTGTGGGTTCAGTGTATTTTTTGTCGTTTAGAATCAACTCAGAACAAGTCTGGGAGTTGCATCCCAGGTTTCTAACATAACTGAAAAAAGCCTTATGATTGTCTTTGTTGTCCTGTGCAATTTTTCTCTCGAAGCTAGCCTCGGAGGATTTTATGAGGGATCGTAATTTTTTGCTAGCACTGATTAGAGATACCTTCCCTATTAGGGATTTTGCTCTATCATGTAGTAGCTTCCTCCTTCTGTTGTACAGTTTATTTATGGCAGGGGTCCACCAGACTGGACGCCTGTCTTTGGATGATTGGGTCTTGGTTTTGTTTGGGATAGCATGATCCATGCATTCCTGGAGATGTCCGTAGAATGCATTTATATAGGATTCTGCAGTTTGGGCTGTAGTTTCCACTGGCCCTGGGGCCTTGAAGGATTCCACTTCGGTTTTGAGAAGTGAGAAGTTCACTTTAGAGAAGTTTTTCACTGTGGTTTTCTGGGCTGGGGGTGGGGTCGGGATGTGGACATCCAGTGAAATTAATTTATGGTGTGATCTTACCAATGAGGGATATATTTCTGGTGTGGAGCATAGAGTCCCCATGTTGGTAATGATCAGGTCTAGTATGTTGTCCCCTCGTGTGGGAGTGGTGACTAGTTGTTCCATAGCATTTGAGTTTATAATTTCCAGGAATCTTTGGGCTAAGGTGCTGGGGCTTGAGTAGTGCTTCCAGTCAATGTTTGGGTAGTTGAAGTCGCCCAATATAATGGTGTTCGGAGAGATCTTAATGTTCTCCAATGTTTTCAGGAAAGCCGAATGGGATTCCTGACTTTGAGAGGGTGGTCTGTAGGATGCTATAAACTGAAAAGCAGTCCTGCCCACTGTTAGTTGCACATGGATGGTCTCCGATACTTCATGCAATGCCACTAACCTGGAGGTGTGGATATCCTTGATAAATATGGAAACTCCCCCTCCTTTTGTGGTTCAGTCCGGGTTTTGGGGCCGAAAAGCATGATACGAGGTATAGCCTGGTAGTTCTGGGGTGCTCTCTGGATCCTTGAACTAGGTTTCTGTCACTGTACAGATATCGATGTTCTCCATACTGAGGAGAGCTTTGAGTGCGTGCATCTTGAGGTTAAGACTTCTGGCGTTTAGTAGCATTACCCTTAGTTTCTTGTTCCTTGTGCTGTCTATGGGGGTGGTTTTGACTTTTGAGCCTTGCCTAAAAAAAGGCACTATGGGGGTGGCAAGAGCCTTTGCCAATATCTGAAAGCCCAGTGGTGACAGGTGCAAGCCGTCCCTAGCGAAGCAACGTGGCTTGTCGAGCATGTCATCCCAGGCTGACAGACACTGGATCCCCTTTGAATAACACCAACATTTTAGCCAATTTTAAAATCGATCATTTTGTCTTTGTACTGTGACATCATTCTAGGTGAGGGTAAGATGCTGCTCAAGGTCAGGGTCATACCAGCCTGGGCTACATGATCAGAGAGCTCCTCTATATCTCTTTTCATGTAGTCCAGGGAGGTAGGTCTCAGGTCATTCACACCAGCATGTACAGTGACTGAGTCATATTTGTATTTGCTTTGGAGTGACCTGAGTGCTTGCGTTATGTGTCGGATCCTAGCACCTGACAGGCAGCTCACTGAGACCTTCTCTTTATTCAGCCTGGTGAGCGGGACGTCAGTGTGTCTGACAATAGTCACCTATAACAAGAGTATCAGATGTGTTATTCAGTCTTAAGGGCTGTGGCTGCTTGGCACACTGACTTTGTGGGTTATGTGTTGTGTGTGTTTTGTTTTGAGGTAGCGTTTGCTTGGATGTCTGCTTTGGAGGTCTCTTTTGCTTAGGTAGATTTTATTTAGAGCCTCCGAGTATGTTTTTGTGTATTTATGTGTTTGGTTCACTGATGTGGTGGGACTATGTGATACTGGAACTGTGTTGTGTGAGGCTACCCTCTCCTCCTGACTGGCTACACCAGCCCTGAGATGAGAGAGCTCAGCCTCCAGTTTGGCTAAATAGTTGCATCTCTCACATATATCCGAACCTGTCTGGAGGAGGAGAGGGTTGTCCGTGCACATGAGACAGCCGTAACATTGCCTCAAAATCCCCCGACTCATCAGCTGGACCGGAGAGGAAACCATTGACTGACCTTTGGACATGCTAGAGTAATAGGGAAACTGAATTTAAGACGGACCAATAGAGGACAGGGTAATCGTAGAGAGTATAAGAGTAAGTAGTGCTTATGGTTTAATAGTGCTAACTTGTAGGATTACATAATTGGACCAGTGAAGGGCCTTAGATTGAGAATATGGTGTTTAAATTGAGAGATAGAGCAGTTCTAAGGGAAAAAGTGAATAGCAGACTTTGTGGAGCCAGGAATAGTTTAAACCCAATTAGGCGGCGCTGCCCGCTGTTGCGCTATGCTCAAAAACGAGCAAAACCGCGCAAAAGAGGGTTTTAAGAGAGGAAGATGAAGGAGTTTTGAAATTGACCCAGCATGGCCAATAAAACTACAATTTCAAGTCAGTAACCACTCCCACAGGGGCAGGCAGGCTGCTCAATGTTTTTCACTGCCACTGATCAACAGAGAGACTTTCCTTTAGCCCAAGCAAAAAATGGCCTCACAGAAACTTACAAACAGTTCAAGAACAGCAAGCCTGTAAATGAAATTTTTTAAATCTCAGAAAAGTGGGAAAAAAGCAAGATTTCTTTTTGTTTTTTTTTTTGTTTTTTCAGAGATAGCAGAGGTTAACAATTATCATCAAGTTATAACAGTGCAGTAAATGACCCCACACAAGAGTGCTAGGCCAAAGACAGATAAAATGCAAGTTTTGAGAAAAAAACGATTTTAAAAATAAGTGCAAACAGGAAATTCAGTAAACAGCTCTAGGTTGTGCTCTAAATATTGTTACTAATGCAGAAATCAAATTTAACAAGCCAGAAAATGCTCAAAATAGGTGGCTATGCAGAAAAACTTAGCAAATAAACAGAGGAAAAATACTTAAAGTCTCAAAAGTGGCTCCTTTCTTCTCTCAGCATTTTCTCCTCTTGGTGGGTGCTTCACCAACAGCCAACAAGCCTGAAAAGACACCAAAACCACGAGGCAACCAGGTTTTAAGAGAGGAAGATGAAGGAGTTTTGGAATTGACCCAGAATGGCCAATAAAACTACAGTTTCAAGTCAGTAACCACTCCCACAGGGGCAGGCAGGCTGCTCAATGTTTTTCACTGCCACTGATCAACAGAGAGACTTTCCTTTAGCCCAAGCAAAAAATGGCCTCACAGAAACTTACAAACAGTTCAAGAACAGCAAGCCTGTAACTGAACTTTTTTAAATCTCAGAAAAGTGGGAAAAAAGCAAGATTTTTTTTTTGTTTTTTTTTGTTTTTTCAGAGATAGCAGAGGTTAACAAGTATCAACAAGTTATAAAAGTGAAGTAAATGACCCCACACTAGAGTGCTAGGCCAAAGAAAGATAAATTGCAAGTTTTGAGATTAAAACGATTTTAAAAATAAGTGCAAACAGGAAATTCAGTAAACAGCTCTAGGTTGTGCTCTAAATACAGTATTGCGAACACCAAAATAAAAAGTAAACACACAGGCATGTTGCTGAATATTGAGCCCCCGTCCCTCGAACAAATGACATTTAAAACCCCGTGCCCATATTTCATTGTAATGTTGATTGTTATACCAAGTGGAAGCGAAATACAGCATGTTTGCACGCAGTTGCACTTTGCTAAGCCTAGCTCAATGGTTAGGGTTACCACCTGTCCCACTTTGTGAGGGACAGTCCCTCTCTGGGCAGTTGTGTCCTTACCAAAAATATTAAAAATGGCAAATGTCCTGCGATTGTAGGACATAATTATGTCCCATATTTATGTAATACTTCCATAAAATTGTTATTTCTGTATCTAAAATACCTAAATGTTACAAGAAACAGAATAAGTAACTAAACTGCTACAAGGATAAGGTTTCATTTAGGCATAAAAGTAATGTTCTATCCTTTGTACTGACCGTGGGTATGTGTTGGCCTGTAAAATATGATGTGAGTCCCGAAAATGTCCCACTTTGGC
This sequence comes from Protopterus annectens, assembly GCF_019279795.1. Classification (NCBI taxonomy): domain Eukaryota; kingdom Metazoa; phylum Chordata; order Ceratodontiformes; family Protopteridae; genus Protopterus; species Protopterus annectens. Next base: position 1,076,262,226 of record NC_056726.1, on the reverse strand, counting down.
CATTTGAAAAGGTGGCAACCCTACCAATGGTCAGAACATTCACTCAATATCTGCCCATTTGCAGTCCACGTCATCCTTGTCTGGATGGCCCAAAGATGAATGGGTATTACCCGGGTCTACCTACCATGTCATGAAAGATAAGTATTTGCATGTACCTATGTGCATGAAGTACAGCATGTGGAAGATCAAATATGCTAGGGTATTCCTCACAACCATATTGGTACAAGAGATATGTAGAGTACACAATGTGTTCTGTTGTCTGTGTCATGGGCCATCAATCAGAGAAGGGATGGATGCTGTGTGTGGAATATGAAAGGGGGTGACAGGAAATGTAATAATTCGCCAAGGGGAGACTGGGTCGGATGTACAATAGGTGAACTGGAGGTGTACGAGGAAGCAGTGGGTGAATCAGAAAGCAAACCAAAGAACATAAATTCACACCCGCAATACACCCTGACAGGCCATACTGCAGAACACAATCCCACAAACATATGAGCATTAAAATGTGCAATACACATGTACAGAATGCTACTGGCTCACACCCACATAATAGTCTGGCCTGAACTGAGCCATCCAACCCCAACACACCTGGATACATAATCAAATACCCATCATCCCCTCCACAGCACACCACCCCTCTTTGCTGAACATCCACCAAAACCACCCATACTCGGGCTGCTAACTTGTTGCAGCCATATCTGCACATAGTGCCCACTATCCATATCTAGCAGGCAGTCTCATCCTAGGCAGTCTCAGGCTTACAAACTAGGTATCCCTTGCATGTATCATTTTCGTAAAGCCAAAAGAATTGGAGTCATTTGTGTCCACAATGTTTGGCCATCCCTCATGGGATAAGTGTCTGTTCTAAAGATTAGACTTGATGGCACGACACGATGTCCAGCCCCGTAGACAATCGGACACAAGTTGCATTAGCAGTAGTTGTCCTCAACCCTGCTCAGCCTCCAGCCAGTCCTGCAGAACATACAACCCAGGATTAAACACCTGACCATGATGCACATCTCCTCATGTGCATTATCGAGAATATATACCTTTCACATGTTCCCATGAAGCTTCCCCATAGCCATCTTACAAACAGTACATGTCCACAAATTGTATACCCCATCCAGGTTCCTCATCGTAATGATGCACACAACCCCTGTATACAAACGGTACAGGTACCTCCCATATGTGGTTGTTCATATACATGGCCATGTATAACTCCAGATATGTTGTCATATATCTATAAATGTACATACTTATATTCGCATAGCTACACATCACACATACATGCATATAAGTAGCTGTCAAGTATGTGTCCAATTCATAAACATGTATACTTGCAAATGTATACATATGCCTCTCAGAAACATATGAATAGTAACATGTACTATACATATGTACACCACCCGACTGTTACATTTGTTGCTAGTACTGTGGAATGGCTGTAGGAAAGTCATATATCCTAATTATCATCCATACAGAATGTATCACAGATGGTTTAGTGGTAAAACCAGTGACTATGGTGCTCCTGTTCCCGGGTCCAAGCCATGCAAGGGCTAATTTTATATGATGGCCACAATAATGGCAGTCAGACATAGGGTGATTAAGGCGCTTTAAAGCAGATGTAAGCAGGTATGCATGACAGTAAGTGGCAGTCATTCAACAGTATTGGAAATGTAAATAAGCATGTAGGTGTATATGCATGTGTATGTACAGACATATATATATATATATATATATATATATATATATATATATATGTAAGAACAAACAATACCCCAATGGAAGGAATAGGCAAATGTAATATCCAAGCACAGTACCAAATAACGATTCAAGCTCTCAGTTAGCAGACTGTAATCACCGATAATCTCCTAGATATAGAAGCAAACAAATGTAATTTCCAAGCACAATGAAGCACCAAGTGAAAGTCCAAACGTCCAGGTGGCAAATGGCAAGCACCGTAGTCACCGATGATATCTTAAAAACAAAGTCGTTTATTCAACAAATAAAAAGTAAGAGCTTTCACGGGCGAATACACCCGCTTCTTCAGACAAGTTAACAAGAACAAATTCAAATTTTAAATACGCTCAGTGAAATGCATGTGACCAATCAGCTTTACACAGCGTAATTTCCTGCTAAGATATATGACCTAAACACCATAAACATTTGTAAATTCACAATCTTTGGTCACATTCCTTTAGAAATTCTAAAGAAGATTTCATCAAAATATTTTAAAAGTTTAAACAATAAAGATACCATTAATTAACGAACCATTGTATTTTGTGCATCGCTTTTAAAAACTACTGGCCCATTATACTTAATAAAAACTAACCTTATTCTATTGCATCTTTTAAATCCTCTAAAGATCAAATGATCAAAATTTTTGCTTACAGTTTTGTCATCGCTACTTAGTCCGAGTAATCCATGAATGCATTGAATCTATAAACGGAATACAAGATGTTATACGTTCCTTCCAGTGTTTACGTATCCCACATGGGTAACGTAAGAGACGTCAGCACTAACCTACAGTGCGCATGAACAAAACCCTTGGTAAACACGTAGTTAGACAAATACTTAATAATTTTATGATTTTAGATGTGCATCAAGGTGTGGAAAAGTGCTACGTACATAATATAATATTAAAAACTATCGCTTAAAATGATATACTAGGTGCTTGCTAATTTGTAAATAGAAACTAGATAGAAATCTAGATCTAGTTGTACATTAACTCTAACTAGATGAATGGACAAGTGAGTATCAATGAGTGTAAATGGGTGTAATATGTATGAAAGAAACTGAAGCAAGATGTTTAGAAATCATGGCACAATGTAACTATATTTACGTGTGTGTATGCCTTTATCCTAAAAAACATGTTCTACCCATACATGGTCTACTATTATGTGAATAGATGATAAATAAGCAAGTTTGGCACATGTATATAATAATCTAGATGTATGTAAAGAACTTACAACATATACCTATGCGTGCTATAACTACGCAAATCTATGTCTGCCCATAAAAAACATGCTCTGTATGTAGGAAAATGATGAAATCTGATCTAAATGGTATTGATCATGTGTGTATGTATACGCACATAAGTGCACCATATGGAAGCCTATGGCACATTGAGAGAATAACAGAGTTATGATATGTAAACGAAATACAAGATGTTAATACGTTCCTTTCAGTATTTATCCTACACAGGTAACGTAAAAATCGTCATCACTAACATCCAGTGCGCATGGGCAAAACCCTTGGTAAACACGTAGTTAAACAAATATTTAATAATTTAGATGCGCATCAAGGTGTAGAAAAGTGCTATATACATAGTATAATGTTAAAAACTATCTCTTAAAATAATATACTAGGTGCTTGCTAATTTGTAAAGGGAACTAGATTCAGATCTGGATCTAGTTGTGCATTAACTCTAACTGGGTGAATGGACAAATGAATATCAAAGGGTGTAAACGGGTGTGATGTATGTAATGGGAACTGAGGCAAGATGTTTAGGAGTCATGACGCAATGTAACTATATTTACGTGTGTGTATGCCTGTATCCTAAAAAACATGTTCCCTGCGCAGAAAAGTTTACATAGTTGATG
>NC_056726.1:1076255128-1076258124 GCF_019279795.1 Protopterus annectens | reverse complement strand
CTCAAATGCTATGGAACAACTTGTTACCACTCCCACAAGAGGGGAAAACATACTGGACCTGATCATCACCAACATGGGGACACTATGCTCCAGACCAGAAGTGTATCCCTCACTGGTAAGATAAGACCATAAACTAATCTCACTGGATATTCACATCCCGACCCCACCTCCTGCCCAAAAAAAACACAGTGAAAAACTTCTCTAAAGCAAATTTCACACACCTCAAAACCGAGGCGAAATCCTTCAAAGCCCCCGGGCCTGTGGAAAAAAAGGCCCAGACCGCAGAATCCTTTATAAACGCATTCCATGAACACCTGCAGGAATGCATGGATCACGCAATCCCAAATAAAACCAAGACCCAATCCTCCAAAGGCAGATGTCCTGTCTGGTGGACCCCAGCCATAAACAAACTATACAATAGAAGGAGGAAGCTACTACATGTTAGAGCAAAATCCCAAAAAGGGAAGGCATCTCTGATTAGTATTAGCAAAAAACTATGGACACTCATAAAATCGTCTAAGGCCAGCTTTGAGAGAAAAATTGCACAGGACACTAAGGATAATCACAAGGCTTTCTTTAGTTATGTTAGGAACCTGGGTGGGAATTCCCAGATATGCTCAGAATTAGTCCAAAATGACAAAAAATACACCGAGCCCACAGACATTGCCAACATCCTAGCTGACAGGTTCAGTGCAAACTTCTCCCTCCCTCCCCACCAAAAGGGCAGATATCTATCCCAACAAAGGGCTGCCCCCCTGACATCTCAGATGCTCAGGTAAGAGCCGCCCTCTCCAAAGCAAAAAACACAGCATCAATGGGACCAGATGGTGTCCCGGGCTGCGTCCTACATGAACTCCAAGAAGAGCTAAACCCAAACATAAAACTACTGTTCAGAGTTAGCCTTACTACAGGATATGTGCCCAAAGACTGGCGTACAGCAACAGTGGTCCCTCTCAACAAAGGTTGTGCCTCAATGGATCCTGGAAACTATTGCCCCATAAGCCTGACTAGCTTGGTCTGCAAAGCTATAGAAAGGATCATCATGGACCTCATAAATAAAGATATTGGGGACCTACAGACACTGGATCCTACCCAGTTTGGCTTTGTTAAGGGCAGATCCTGCCTCTTAAACCTGATCAAATTCTTTGAAACAGTCACCAAGGCCATTGACGAGGGGAAGGTAGTCCACACAGCCTACCTGGACCTCGCAAAAGCCTTTGATACAATACCCCACTAGGGCATTATAGATAAGCTCATCAGCTTAAATATAAACCCCTATGTCACTAGATGGGTTGCAAACTGGCTCAAGGACAGAACCCACATGGTTAGAATTGCTGGAGCCATGTCAGACTCCAAACCAGTTACAAGTGGCATCCATAGGCTCAGTCCTGGGACCTCTCTTGTTAGGTATATATTTCTCGGCAGTACAGGCCAACATGGAAGGACTGTGGCTGACCAAGTTAGAATGACTGCAAACTGGGCGCCATAATCAACTCTCCAGCCGACACAAGCATCCTCCAAAAGGGCCTCATAGAAACAGACAACTGGTGCCAGAGCCATGGCCTCAAGCTAAGCCAAAAGTGTATAGTCATCCCCTTTGGCAAAAACAAAGTGCCCACAAATTACCACATAGGTGGTAATCCATTAAGTACAGAAGAAGTCATTAGGGACCTGGGGACCCAAGTTGATAGCAATCTCTCATTTAACAAGCACGTGGCCAAAGTGGTTAGAAAAATATTTTATATAGCCCACCTAATCATGAAGGGATTCACATCTAGATCAGGGGAGGTCTTCGTGCCTCTTTACTCATCCCTCATCAGGCCCATAATTGAGTACAATGCCCCTTTTGGGATGTACCTTACCAGACACCTGCAGCAACTGGAAAGATCCCAAAAGTACCTCACCGAGAAGATCAAATGGCTCAAACAGAAGCCATATGCTACTCGGTTAAAGAAACTCCGGCTCTACTCAGTGGCATACCGCCTGCTCAGAGGCGATCTGTGCCTGACGTATAAAGCCATGTCCAACCTGGAATTAATGGATATGCTGCACCTCAGAAAATCCAAATCCCATCGAGCTACGCGCCCGAGAGACTTGAACCTCAGCACTGAAAGAAATAGGACATGCTGGAGGGACAGATTCATAACCCAAAGGCTCCCTTCACTCTGGAATAAAATCCCAGTCCAGGTTAGGCAGAGTCCCACATTGACTCTCTTCAAGAGGAATCTTGATGAGTGGATGGGAGATCATAGGTTTACCCCGGCTATCACTTCTGTGTCACTGTTAGACAGAGGCACAGTATACTAACCTCAAAAAAAGGCATAGCAAAATTAATTTAAAATGGGTGGCGAAAGCCAAACACACTCTGGCTAGGCTTATAAATGCCTAGTATGAACCTATGAACCTATGAACCAATATATATATATATATATATATGTATAGTGCAAACTGGCTTACAGGTACAACCCGCAGTGTGAAAGTAGCTGAATCCAAGTTAGACAGTTGACCAGTCACGAGTGGAGTCCCACAGGGTTTGGTCCTGGGTCCTCTCCTGTTTGGTGTCTACTTCTCTGAAGGTCAGGCCAACATGAAGGGACTCTGGCTGACAAAGTTTGTAGATGACTGCAAGTTGGGAGGGTGGTCTAATGGTTAATGTGTTTACTTAACAAACACAAGGTGCAGGGTTTGAGTCTCACAAGGTATAATTGGCTAGGCTTAAAATTACTTTGAAGGGCAGTTAGCTTAGCACTAACCTATGAACCTAAGTTGGGAGCCATAATCAACTCGCCAAATGATGTTGGCATCCTATAGAAAGGCCTCACTGAGATCAATGACTGGTGTCAGAACCATAGCTTTATGCTAAAAAAATGTGTTGTTATCCCCTTTGGGAAAAACCCGGTTCCCATGAATTACTACATCGATGGTAGTCCACTGAAAACAGAAGGTGTCATAAGAGATTTCTGAACACAGGTTGACAGCAAGCTCTCTTCTGACCA
>NC_056726.1:1076235128-1076247628 GCF_019279795.1 Protopterus annectens | reverse complement strand
ATAAGTGGGCTGGTGCATTTTCTTGGTTTTGGATATTATGATAAAGATGGGGAGGTGATCACTTAAGTCACTGGGAGGGTTATCTGGATGTAGTTATGAGGTTGCTGGTTAGTGAGTATCCAGTCAAGGATACTCTCTTTGTTGTTATTCTTATTGAGTCTAGTAGGAGATCTTACTAGTTGGGAGGACCCCTAAAGATTAATGTGGTTGGTTGGGGTTTGTGAGGAACGAAGTTCCAGTCTATATTGAAATCCCCTAGAATAATTGTTTCTTGGGGATTAGTGTTAGATAGTCCATTGAGAATGCCTTCTAAGGTACCTATGTTATTACCTGGGGAAATGTATCCACAGACTATATATGTTGATATATTGTAACAGTAGGCATATGTATGGGTGTATTACTGAGAATAACATGTCGAAGGTGGGCCTACTGTGCAATTATGATTTGCATTGTAGGATATTGTGCCAATAACTGTGTAATGTACAGTATTGTAGGCAGATATGTATTACATTTTACATAGCATTACTGTTAAGTTAGGCAAACATTAGTTATGTCTGTTGGCATTTACAATACACAATAACAGGATACATATGACTTGTAGTCACCCGATAGTTTATCAGCATGATAGCAAAGTAAAATGAAAGAGCTAGTTAACTATCCATGTACATAAGACATGTAATAGGCTCATAGGTTCATAGGAAGGTACTAGGCTGTCTGCCCAAGAGCATTTATAAGCCTAGCTAGAGTGGGATGGCTTCCGCCACCCCCTTAGGTTAGTTTCCTGTGCTTCTGAAGAGCATAGCCATTAGTTCCCTGTGCCTTTGTCCAGCAGAGCCACTGCAGTGATCCCCAGGGTACATGTCTGTCTCCCATCCACCCATCAAGGTTTCCCTTGAAGAGTGCTAGTGAGGGGCCCTGCCTGATGTACATTGGAATCATGTTCTAAAGCATGGGGAGTCTCCGGGTCAGAAATCTATCTCTCCAGCATGTCCTAGTTATCGTTGTGGTTAAATTTATATCCCTAGAGCATGTGGCTCTCAGGGGCTTTTGTTTAGGTGGAGCATATCCATCAATACTGTGTTGGACATGGGCCTTGTATGTCAAGCAGAGATCACCTCTGAGTATGCTGTATGCAACCGAGTACACCTGGAGTTTCTTTAGTTGGGCTGCATAGGTCATCTGTTTGCTGTCAGTAATCCTCTTGGTGTGGTACTGTTGTGGTCTTTCATGCTGTTGCAATTGTCTTGTAAGGTACATCCCAAATGGGGTGTTGTATCCTTTAATGGGTCTAATAAGTCATGAGTAGAGAGGCACAATGACCTCCTTTGTTTTGGATGTGAACCCATTAGAGATTAGGGGGACCACATAGAAGGCTATTATAACCACCTTGGCAATATGGTTATCAAAGGAGAGATTGCTATCTACTTGGGTTCCCTGATCCCTTATTAACTTTTATGTATGTAGGGGCTACCACCTATGTGGTAGTCTGTGGGTAATTAGTTTTATCCAAAGGGGATGACTATGCACTTTTTGGCATTCAGCTTGAGGCCATGATATTGACACCAGGTATCCATTTCAGTGAGACCCTTCTGGAGGGTGTCTGTATCAGCTGGGGAACCAGTTATGGTCCCTAGTTTGCAGTCATCTGCAAACCTTTTCAGACAAATTCCAGTGCTTGCCTGTACCTCAGAGAAGTATACACCGAGCATGAGGGGTCCTAGGACCGAGCTCTGGGGACGCCACTTGTAACTGGTTTACAGTCGGACCTAGGGTATGCAACTCTCACTGTGTGGGTTTTGCCTGTGAGCGACTTTGCAAACCATCTCATGACATAGGAGTTAATGTACAGGTGGATGGGTATGTCGATAATACTAGAATGGGGAATAGTGTTGAAAGCCTTTGAGAGATCAAGGTAGGCTGTGTAGACCTCCTTACCCTCATCTAATGCCTTGGTAACTGTCTCAAAGAAATCCACCAGATTTAGGAGGCATGGTCTGCCCTTAACAAAACCAAAGTGGGCGGGGTCAAATGTTTGGAGGTACCCATTGTCTCTGTGAATGAGATCCACGATGATGTACTTCATAGCCCTGCAGACCAGGCTAGTCAGGCTTATAAGGCAATAGTTCCCATGGTCCATTGTGGCACCACCTTTGTGGCATGAGATAACTGTTGCTGTGCGCCATTCAGGGGTCACAAAGCCTGATGTGAGGTTATTATTGAACATGGTGCTTAAGTGGGGAGCCAGTTCATTCTGAAGTTCATGTAAAACACAGCCTGGGATGTTGTCCGGTTCCATGGAAGCTGTGTTTTTGGCTTTAGAGAGTGCAGCTTTTACCTGCGTAGTTGTGATTACAGGGACTCTGCATTCTTCCTTTATAGATATGGGCCCTTTAGGGGGTGAGAGTGGGGTAAAGTTAGCACTGAACCTATCTGCCAGGATGTTGGCAATATCAGTTGGTTCTGTAATGTTCGAGCCTTTGTGCTGTAACTCAGAGCAGATCTGGGTGTTGCCATCGAGATTTTTGACATAGCTATAGAATGCTTTGTGGTTATCCTTGGAATTAGTGGTGGTTTTGCTTTCGTAGCTCACTTTGGAGGATCTTATAAGGGATCTCAGCTTCTTACTGAGGCTGACCAGGGAGCTCCTCCACTCATGGGATTGTACTCTCTTTTGCAACAGTTTCTTCCTTCTGTTGTACAGTTTGTTTATGGCAGGGGACCACCAGATTGGCTTCCTTTTTTGGAGGATAGTGTCTTGGTTCTGTTTGGGATAGTACAATCCATGCACTCGTGTAAGAGTGCATTTATTTAGGATTCAGCAGTTGTAATTGTATTGTTCATCTGCATGGGTGTCATGAAGTTCACCACTTCTGTCTTAAGAAGCATGAAGTTGGCTTTGTAGAAATATCTTACTGTGGTTTCCTTAATGGGGGGTGGGGGCGGGATGTGGATATCAAGGGGGGTTAGCTTATGGTCGGATCGGACTAATGAGGAGTTGACTTCAGGTATGGAACAATGGTCACTCATGTTGGCAATAATTAGGTCGAGGATATTGTTGCCCCTGGTGGGGGTGTGGATAAGTTGATCCAGGGCATTGGAGTTTATAAATTCCAGAAAGTGTTGAGCTAATGAGTTGGTACATGAGTATTTTTCCCAGTTAATGGTGGGGTACTTGAAGTTGCCCATTATTAGGGTGTTTGATTGAACCCTAATAATTTCCAGTACATCAAGAAAAGAAGAGTGGGGATCCTGGGGCATGATTGGGGATCTGTAGAAAGCTACAATTTGGATTGCAGTTTTGCCCAGAGTTAGTTGTAGTTGGATAACCTCAGATACATTGTGCTAAGCAACTAGCCTGGAGGTGTGGATATCCTTAATGAATATGGACATACTTCTGCCTTGGGTGTTTCGGTCAAGGTTACATGGCCGAAAAGTGTGGTATGAGTTATAGCCTGGTAGTGCAGGGGTGCTCTCCAGAGCCTTGAACCAGGTCTCAGTCACTGCACAGATATCGATGTTCTCCATTACAAGGAGTGCCTCAAGTGAGTGCATTTTGAGATTTAGACTTCCAGCATTGAGTAGCATTACCCTCAGTTTTTGCTTGCCTGTTCCTGTTATGGTGGTGAATATGTTATTTGAACCTTGCCTAAAAAGGAACTATAGGGGCAGCAAGAGCCTTAGCCAGTATCTGGAATCCCAGGGACGACAGCTGCATGCCATCTCTAGCAAAGCATTGTAGTCTGTTGACCATGTAATCCCAAGCAGACAGATACTGGATCCCCTTAGAATGACACCAGAAGCTTAGCCAATTGTTGAAGTCAATCATTTTGTCCTTGTACTGCGGTATCATTCTGGGTGATGGCAGAATGCTACTCAGGGCTAGGGCCATACCTGCCTGGGCTACAAGATTGGAGAGCTCTTCCATGTCTCTTTTCATGTAGTCCAGGGAGATACATCTCAGGTCATTCACACCAACATGGACAATGACAGAGTCATATTTGTACTTGTTGTGGAGTGACCTGAGTGTGTGGGTTATGTGGCAGATCCTGGTACCCAACAGGCAGCTGACAGTAACCTTCTCCTTGTTTAGCCTGGTGAGTGGGACATCAGTGCGCCTGACTATAGAGTCACCTATGACTAGTGTGTTGGGTACGTTGTTTCGACTTATTGGCTGTGGTTGAGTCGCACATTGAGTCTGTGGGCTATGTGTCATTGGGGCTGTCTTGGGGGATGGAGGCTGCTTGTGTTTCTGCTTTGGAGGTCTCTGCTGCTTAGACAGATTATTAGTGAGAGCCTCCACAAATGTTTTTGTGTTACTATGTGTGGATTTTGATGGTGTGTAGATTTAGTGATATTATGTAATGAGTGTGGTGTGGTGCAAATGTTTACCTTCTCCACATGACTGTCAAGTTCAGTCTTGGTTGGAGAGAGCTTTATAGGTTCATAGGTTCATAGGTTTATACTAGGCTATCTGCCCTAAGGCATTTATAAGCCTAGCCCAAATTATTGTGGCTTACGCCACCCCTTATATGAAAAAATACTGTGCCCATTATTTTGTTGTGCCTCTGTCCAGCAGTGACACAGAGATGATTCCCGGGGTAAACCTACGATCTCCCATCCACAGGTCTAGATTTCTCTTGAACAGAGTCAGCGAGGTGCTCTGCCTCACATGGACCGGGATTTTATTCCACAGCATAGGAAGTCTCTGAGTGATAAATCTATCCCTCCAGCACGTCCTATTTATATCCGTGCTAAGGTTTAAGTCGCTTGCTCTAGTGGTTTTGGTGGATTTGGATTTTTTGAGGTGGAGCATGTCCATTTATTCCAGGTTGGACATGGCCTTGTATGTCAGGCACATGTCACCTCTGAGCAGACGGTATGCGACTGAATAGAGCTGGAGTTTCTTCAATCTGGCAGCATATGACAGATTTTGGAGTCCCTTTATCCTTTTGGTGAGGAACTTTTGGGGTCTCTCCAATTGCTGCAGATGTCGGGTGAGATACATCCCGAATGGGGCATTGTACTCGATCATTGGTCTGATAAGTGAAGAGTACAGGGGAACAATGACCTCACTAGATCTGGATGTGAATCCCTTCATGATCAGGTGGGCAATGTAGAAGGTCTTTCTAACCACTTTAGCAATGTGAGTGTCAAAAGAAAGGCCACTGTCAACCTGGGTCCCCAGGTCCATGATAACCTCTTCTGTGCTTAGTGGATTGCCACCTATATGGTAGCTTGGGTTACCTTGTTTTTCCGAAGGTATGACTATACATTTTTGGCATTTAACTTCAGGCCATGGCTCTGGCACCAGCTATCTGTTTCCGGAGTCCCTTCTGAAGGATATCCGTGTCCGATGCACTTTCCACTATGGCCCAGTTTGCAGTCGTCTGCAATCTTTGTCAGCCAAAGTCCTCCCAGGTTGGCCTGTACTTCTGAGAAGTAGATGCCAAACAATAGCCAAGGACCGAGCCCTGTGGGACACCACTTGTGACCGCTTGGAGTCTGACACAGCCAGCAACTCTAACCCTGTGGGTTCTGTCCTTAAGCCAGTTTGCAACCCATCATGTGACATATGGGTTTACATTTAAGCTGGTAGTTTTCTACAATACCCGAGTGGGGTATTGTGTGAAAGCCTTTGCAAGGTCAAGGTAGGCTGTATGGACTGCCTTTCCTCATCAATGGCCTTGGTGACTGTTTCAAGAAGTCGACCAAGTTCAAAAGGCATGATCTTCCTTGACAAAGCCAAACTGGGTCGGGTCCAATGTCTGCAAGTCCCCTATATCTTTGTTTATGAGCTCCATTATGATCCTCTCCATAGCTTTGCAGACTAGACTTGTTGCTTATGGGCGGTAATTACCAGGGTCCGTGAGGCGCCGCCTTTGGAGTGGGACCACAGATGCACGCCACTCCTTGGGCACGTATCCTGTGGTAAGGCTGAGATTAAACAGCTGCCTTATGTGCGGGTTTAATTCCTCATTTAGCTGTGTAGCACACAGCCGGGGACACCATCCGGTCCCATTGATGCTGTGTTTTAGCTTTAGAGAGCAGCTTTCACTGCGCATTTGAGATGTCCGGAGGCTACACTCGGCTGGGATAGTTATCTCTCCTTTAGCGGCCGACAGCCGAGTGAAGTTTGCACTGAACCTGGCTGCCAGTATGTTGGCAATGTCTGTGGGTTCAGTGATTTTGTATCATTTTGGACTAATTCTGAGCATATCTGGGAGTTTCCACCCAGGTTCCTAACATAGCTGAAAAGGTCTTATGATTGCTCTTTGAATCCATGGCAATTTTTCTCTCAAAATTGGCCTTAGTTGATTTGATGAGTGCTCGTATTTTTTTACTAATAATGATCAGGGTGACTTCCCTTTTATGGATTTTGTTCTATCATGTAATAGCTTTCTCCTCTTATTGTAAAGTTTGTTAATGGCTGGGGTCCACCAGACTGGACGCTTGCCCTTTGTGGAAAGAGTCTTGGTTTTATTTGGGATTGCCTGATCCATGCAGTCCTGGAGGTGTTCATAGAAGGGATTTGTAAGGGCTTCCAGCTTGGGTTGTGGTTTCCTCTGGCTCAGGGCCTTGAAGGATACCACACCAGTCTTGAGTAGTGTGAAGTTTGCTTTAGAGAAGTTCTTCACTATGGTCTTTTTGCTTGGGGTGGGGCGGGATGTGGATTTCCAGTGAGATTAGTTTATGATCAGATCTCACCAATGAGGATATACTTCTGGTGTGGAGCATTTTGTCCCCATGTTTGTGACAATGAGATCTAGTATATTTTCTCCTCTCGTGGGAACAGTGACTAGCTGTTCCATGGCATTTGAATTTATGAACTCCAGGAACCGTTGGGCTAGAAAGTTAGGGCTTGAGTAATGTTCCCAGTCTATATTCGGGTAGTTGAAGTCACCCAATATGATGGTGTTTGGAGATACATTTATACCCTCCAGTGTCTTCAGGAAGGCTGTGTGGGGTTCCTGAGTTTGAGAGGGTGGCCTGTAGCATGCTACAATTTGTAGAGCAGTTTTGCCTATGCTTACCTCCAGTTTGACTAGATAAGTGCATCTCTCACAGGTTGTAGTGCTGGGTTGTAGGAGGAGAGGGTTATCTGTGTACATGAGGCAATTTCTACATTGCCTCAAGATGCCCAGATTCACCAGATAGACAGGAGAGAACACTGGGAGCTGAACCTTGGACATGCCTGAATATAAAACTATTTTCCTCTAGATAAGTGAGAAAAGTGAGTACAAGAGCTGTTTTACTCTAAGCAAGTGAGAAAAGTATGTACAAAAACTGTTTACCTCTAGGTAATGAGGAATATTGAGTGCTATACTAATTAGTAGCTTATTTAGTGCTTGCAAGTTCTGAACAAATGCTGAGCATGAATAAGCAATCCAGATAGGGACTTGGATAACATAAACACACTGACCCCCCAACAGGTACACAATCATATGTCCATGTACACTACAGAGGCCCTGTAACCACAACTATGCAGGTACAAGCTGCACTCAGGCTGCATGGGACCTGTCCACATCCCAGGTTGTGTCATACACATATGGCAAAACAATTTGCTCTCCACATACACATCATGTAAAACATAGCTTCATGTCAGGCTATGTACACACTGAATGGTGCACACCAACAGTTATCATAACCCACAAAGGGAGAGACACCACTGATAATGGGAAGTACTGCACTACTACCCTGCTGAGTCTGGTCTGAAAGGTCATGAACCTTGATCAACTTATTTGATGTCAGCAGTACAGATGTAGATGACAGTAAGGTTGATTTCACACAGCATATCATAACCTTGCCAGGTCGTAGAACATCATCACCCATACTGTGTTCCATCTACACTCAATATACTAGATGTACATTCCTATGTCACAGGAGTGTTTTGCAACTGGACTTCTGGCAGAACCAACACTACAGAAGGTGTCTGAATAATACATGCACATCACACCAGTGCCAGCTACAGTAAGACAAGGTTAATTCATTGTACTCCCCCTCATTGTAGTCTATACCACACAGACTAACAGAAGGCATCTGCCTATTGAAGAATGCAAATGACTATGACCTAGGATCAATAGCTGACTCAGAGTGTTATGGACAACATACAGAAGGGGTTTTGTGGGTGAGGTGTGTGTGACATATGGCCACAATCTGACAGCTACATATTGTATTGTTACCCCTATGTTAATAACCCTGTACCCATGAACCACCACCTAGGCAGCAGTCAACATAATGGACACTGTGTGTAAGGGATGCAGCTGGGCAGTTGTCTTCCCTGTGATAGTTACATCACCACACCTGTCTGGTAGTCATAAGTGGCAACCCTAATCATGACAGGGTGCCATCCCTGAATATAGAGATCGTAGTTCAGCCATACTCAACACTCAAGTGATCCATATCACATCACATATTTCCTTTAAGAGGCATTGGCCATGTTCAGATGGTCTACACCAGTCTTCCAAATCCTCATCTCCACTATGTACAGTGCTGTGGAGATGTATATGGCAAAACACATACATGTAAAACCTTCCGTGAGAAAGTCTGCAGGGTCACAGGTCATGTCCACTAAGGCAGTGTAAGTCTTTATATCTGACATATACACAGCATCAAGGCCAACTGCATTAATGTGGACACTTCCAGGCATGTGCTGATAGGTAAGAACACCAGTAAAGGCAAACAGACATGCCCACATCAAGACAGCATCCACATGGAGTATGAGCAATGTAATCAGGTGACACACACACACATATATGGTGATAATATCCAATCACCATTGAGTGTCAAATGTGTGTGACACAAACATGTCAGTGGTGTCAGTGTCATGTAGATTTGCAAAGACAACTATTTAATCATAATAAATGTGATACACATGTATATTCAGCTGTAGCTCTGTATGTCTCTGTGAGTTACTGTGACCTGTCTCCATCATTATGTCCTCCAGGTATGCCATGTGCAAGGCTATCACCTCATACCCACTTGGAGGATGAGGCCCTCATCCCATACCTACATGATAATCATCATGTACTGTTCAGCCATGTGCCACAGGATGCACAGCAGCTGATGCCCTGTGGCAGGAACTTCGCAGGAGGGCTAATGATGTGGGTGACCACAACCGCACATACCAACAGGTACACAGACACTCTACAGACCTAATTAGATGGGCAAAATAGCGTGCAAATGCAATCACCAGGGAACAAGGTGCAACAGGGGGTGGGCTACCAACCCAGCCCCCACTCACACATATCAAGGAGTTACTGGCCAACCTGGGGACACCTGCAGAACAACATCCACAAGCCTTAGCTGATATTGTGGAGGTGGGTGTCTCTCAACCAGCAAGCCTGGAGTTGCCTGGTAAGTCACTACTGCACATATAACAACTATATTCCATATAGTTTCATGTGTCACTGTACAATATGTAATGTAACATCATATGCAAGGCATGTATACACACATGCCGCATGCTATAGTATGCTACTCTGTGTATGCACACATGTGCATACTCCATAGTATAGTCTATTGTACTGGCATATGTGTTAACATGCACATTGCACCCTGCAGCTATCATACAGGCGTGGATAATGATTATACTGCTGTGTCACTCCTATTTAGGTACCTCTGGTGTTCCGCTGTGACAGCAGCCCATTGCAGGTGAGACCGTTATTATTTATCAGGCATGTTAATGCACAGATCTGTCTGCCATGTGGCCATTTACCACATGTACACATGATGTATGGTACTGTCACAATATACAGGTTGGACCTGCAATGCATCACAATGGCTACCCATATGCAATACTTGCAAACTATGTGAAATACCTACATGAAACCTCACAAACTGTCATTGCCAGATGTGTGGACAGCTGTGCATACAATGGTGGAGGTGTTGTTTACTGTAGGGACATGTACTACAGATCAGAACTACACATGTGGGGAATACAAACAGTACTACCCAATGAGCTTGGGTATGGCCAGCCCACAGGATTAACTGGTGTGGATTATACCCCTGCTATGAATGTCACACAATGGGATGTGCTATCTGACATGTCCATGACATCTAGTGGGCTGGCTGCAACACTGCCTAACTATCCTGAAAAACGTATCCCACATACCAAACATACCACCCTTTGTCTGCATAACCCTGTCGTCAGTGGAGCATATAACATCTATGGGTGTATGTCATATGGGACAACACAGGCATGTAAAATAGATGCCCGTCACAACCATTTGGCCAACACATGTTCACACATGGCCATGGAGGATGGCCAGAGATATGAAGCAACACACACAGTAGATATGAAGTGCTTGTGTGTACACCCTGTCATACATTGGTTCCACATGGTCCAACTATGGCCTTTGTGTAATGGCTATATTGCAGATGCGGAACACTAGACATCCTACAGGCCTGTGCACATCTTGTGTAGGCGTGACATCAATCCATCACATAAGATGTGTTGAACATCTTGAGTGTGTCACGACATGACAGCAGCCACCTGTACAGTATCCACATACATACACAGACAACCACATCAGCCCACAGATACAGTACATTCCCCTTGCTGGTGTCGGACATCACTGTCATCCTTGCTTTTCATGTGTGTGTGTATGTGTGTGTGTGTGTGTGTGTGTGTGTGTGTGTGTGTGTGTGTGTGTGTGTGTGTGTGTGTGTGTGTGTGTGGTACACAGATGTCATGTGGGACATGGTGTACCGACAAGTTTGCCATGTCTGGCCATAGTTGCCAGGCAGCAGCAATATGGTTGCAGATGTGCAGGGGTGTCATCCGTATGCCCTTCAGTAACCTGTGTCATACATTCCAAATCATGGTTTAGTGTGTATACACCTCAGTGATGTGGGTCACATTCCACAGTATATCTATATATATATATATATATATATATATATATATATATATATATATATATATTGTATCTGAACAGAGTCATGGCTATGAACTGTGTCTGTAACTCACACTGTATAGCAATAGAGATGCCTCATGATTCCCTGCAATGGCCATGCACATCAGCTAAATGTGCAGTATATCTGTAGGTCGGACAGAAAACACTGCATTGGGACAACATTACTCCACTGTATATTTGACAGGACAACATTGTGTTAAACATGTGTGCATGTTATTGCACACATCAGCAGATCACATGTCATACTACATGTGATTGTCAAGGTCATATGCCACACATCAGGCAGGTGTACTGTTAACCTGTGCTGGTCTACATGGTGTAACACAGGGATGTATGCTAACTACTACTATAATTGTGTAATTTGCATGTCTTATGCTATGACACATGCATGCTGTTGTGTGCAGCCCAGGGATGTATGATAACTACCACTATTATTGTCTGAGCTGCATGCAGTCTGCCGTATCACATGCATGTTGCATGCCTTCTGTCATATCACATGCATGTTGGGTACCATAGTGTGTGTGTGTGTGTGTGTGTGTGTGTGTGTGTGTGTGTGTGTGTGTGTGTGTGTGTGTGTGTGTGTGTGTCTGTGTGTGTATGTCTATTGTATAGATTGTAATGTACAGTTCTTGTCTGCCCCTCAAAGGTGATGTAGGTGCGTTCACCTCCTGTGGTCCATCTGATGTTAGTGTCCCCACAGACTCTAGCAGTGATGATGAACATATGATTGAGGCACAGGCAGGGTTGTCAGGAGCAGAATCTGTGCCATTGGTTGCCATTCCACCTATATCCCCCTCATCCCCACACACAGTTCTCATGCCAACACATACCCCATCGCCAGTGGCCATAGAGGAAGGACAGTCGGCATGTGGTATCTTGGAACAGGAAAGTGTGGAGGCTATGTTAGGTGCGTCTGCACACCATGGTGTCAGCCAACTGACTGGTGATGCCCCACACAGGCATGTGGCCAGTGCTGCTTGTAGGAGGACCTCTGGCCAATATGCCCCTGCCAGACAGAGTGCAGTAGCTGGTGTCACCAGACGCATGTTTCAGGCTGTAATGGAGGCACAGGCACGTGCTGAATGGCACAACAGAGAAAATCAGAGGCTTCAGAGGGCTGCTGTCCATTCTTTAAACAACAACATTCAGGCAATGGGAAAATGCTCAACAGCAGATTGCTGAAGTTTTGGATAGATGATTGGGTGACATGGTTGGAGTACTTGACCATAGCATGACAATCCACGAGTGTGAGCTGTCTGTGCTGGAACAGCTGGTAGGAGTGAGGTATCAGGCATGTGGACGTAGGCCAGCTACATCACCTGTTTCAGGTCTACATGAACGAGCTACCTCACATGGCCGCTCTCATAGTGGTGGTAGCAGCAGCAGTGCAGCTGGTGCTGTGCTGTCCACACCAGGACACAGCAAGTTGCATGCATGTGGCCCTGGACGGTCCCAACAGGGACATGGTTCCAGTGGACATGTGTCATCAGATAGTACCCAATCTGCACCTCTGTCTGGTAGTGCCCGTGTAAGCCCTGGCAGGCACAGGTCATGTGGCCATGGCTGGTGCTGTGGCTGTCCCAA
>NC_056726.1:1076232479-1076234628 GCF_019279795.1 Protopterus annectens | reverse complement strand
AATAAATGTAATAGTTGCATAAAATAGTTATTTCTGTATCTAAAATACCTAAATGTTTCAAGAAACAGAATAAGCAACTAAACTGCTACAAGAATAAGCTTTTATTTAGGCAAAAAAGTAATGTTCTATCCTTTGTACTGACTGTGGGTATGGGTCAGCCTGTAAAATCTGATGTGTGTCCCAAAAATGTCCCACTTTTGCGATTTGAAAAGGTGGCAACCCTGCATGCTGTTCAACTGGACGGAATTGGCGGCCTGTCCAGTGTTTTATTCATATTATTTGTTTGTTCCTCTTACAATCTGCACCCATCTGGCTGATACATGGGAACCAAGACTCTTCAATACAGACAAGTAATTGGGTTTTGGGACCCACATCTGTCAGCTGAGTCATGCTACCGCATACCTATTATTCTATCATCTTTCTAAGGTAGTCAGTGGAATATGTGCTTTCTGTCCCTATCAGACCTCTCATATGAATGGGTAAAAATGAACATTGACTCAGGGACACTGCATAACAACAACAGGGACACATTTAAAATGGTGGTGCTATTAACCTGACACAATGACAGAACCAGAGCATATGTATTCATACAAATTGTCTGAGGTACATGCTGTTTATGACTCTTAATTGTTGTCATTATTCATTACGTGTATTCCACCACGTTTCCTCCTAATATCACTAGTTCTAGGAGGGTTTAGATGGGACAGAGTTAGATTCTGAGTCATAATCAGGGACCTCCCTGGTAATTGGGGACAGTTCAATGGTATGGTCCCTATGTGTCACCCAATGGTTTATGGACTATCCAGTGGATGTGCTCTTAGGGGTTGGGAGGTATGCGCATCAGCTATGCCCACATTGGAATATTACTTACATCCATGGGGCGGTCCTAATACGGCTCTGCCAGCCAACACCTGCACACCTAGGCCCATAATCGCATACCCATAGTTCCCCCATCTGCCACTCCTCTACAGCACTCATCCTTACTGTGGGCGCAGGTGGGGTATAAACACACCACTACACACTGCTCACTCTCCCCGTGATGGGATACGTCATACATTGTGTCGACCCATGTGATATCAGGCTTGCACAACCTACTAGTCTGTGTACATCTACAGCCTGGTTTGATGAATCATTACTGGGACTGGCTCCGATCATTAATTTTTGGTGTCCCACAAGGGATATCAATGTCTATATTTCAAGTGTAGACCTTGCAGGTCTTTCCCACTGGTAGTATCCTGCCAGTGGTCTGGGAAGCAGTGGTGTGTTTACCTTTATTGTGTGTCTGTATGTCTCACCGACCTAGCTGGGGGGAGGAGGGTGATGCTACGTGTTACACGTTTGTTTATTAGACCTCCCACCACCATATGCACGGCCTGTGAACATATGTTACTCGTAACTCCTGTAGCATATCCTAGCTATATACATGTGTATATTTACTGTAACATGCATATAAATATATATATATATATATATATATATATATATATATATATATATATATATATATATATATTTTACATTAATATATACCAATATATCTGCATATGTATGCATACATGTATATCTATATCTTGCTGTAAATATATATATATATATATATATATATATATATATATATATGTATATATATATATATATATATATATATATATATATATATATATATATATATATATAAAATCTAATGACATATGGGTCACTGGTAGTCTGCATATGTATATATTCATATGTGGGTATGAATCTGTATTCTTTCTCTGTATGTATTCATTCCTACTATGGTGAGGGAGAGGCAAATCTCTATCTCGCTATGGGTGGATATACACACAGATAGCTCTACATATATACGTCTACATCTGGTTATTCCGTTCCTTGCCATATAGATTACACTTTACTTTAGTGGGTCTCACGGTGGGTGTGGCTGCTCATTGGGCGACGCCTCTGCCCAATGAACACATATGCTTGCATCCCTAGGGCTGTCCATATTGGCCAACATCAGCCAACACCTGCACACCTAGACCCATAAGTAGCTACCCATAGTTCTCCCACCCTCGCCTCCTCGACAGCACCCATCATTACTCTGGGTCCTGGTCTGTTCTGGACACACCACTACACGCTGCCCACTCTCCACTTCATGGGACCTATTTCATAC